>NC_142795.1:32794003-32970330 GCF_049724085.1 Artemia sp. Qi Xiang Cuo
AGTGTTCCGATTTCCAGGACTGAACTTCAGACGAGAAAACAGTACAATTAAATGCTGTAAACCGTTAACTCAGTATATCGTCAACAATGTGTCCCCATCACTAAAATATTGGCAAGGGCTTGTTAGATTGGAAGCTCTTTTAAAATATCCTTGCGCAAATTACGGGATCCATATGTGAAAAATAGATAAATGTGAATAATCTCTCAGTTCCTTCTCATAAAACTTTGTGATATTCAATTGTGAAAAATAGGGGATTTTGAGTTTCAAATGGTGAGCATTATTTGACTAGAAATTACCCATGAAAAATATTCGCTTATGAGATATCGGCGAAGAGATAGGGGGAATGCATAGAAAATAGCAAAGATTAGAAAAAAATAGCATTTTGAGTTTCAAAGGCAGTGATTATTAATAGAAATTACCTAAAAATATTCGCTTATGAAATAGCGAAGCGTTAGCAAAGATTAGAAAAGAGCGGTATTTTTGCAAAAAAAAAATTACATTTAGATATGTAATATGAGGTTAATATCTCACAGAGATAAGTTTATATTGGGATTGAAAAAGACTAAAAATTGGAAGAAATAGAAAGGTAGGAAAAAATGCTTACATTTGCATAATCCCTCTGGGCTTGGGCACCCAAAGGACCAGGTAGTGTGTGTTGGAGGGTGGACGGGGCGGCGTCGCAATGTTCTTGCGCGACTGGGCCGGCTATTTCACGATCTTGCATAGATGAGTCGGCAGGGTTCACCATATTTTAAGAAGCCGCCCATTCTCTTTTCGGTTTTTGACCGGACTGTATGGTGGTTGCCTCGTCATCTCTGGCTTTCTTGGAAGGAGGGAGCACGCATTCTTCATAATTGGCCTTAAAAAGAAGAGAAAAAATTAGTATTTAAATAATTTGCCCCTTTTTTTTACAGAAAGAAAGTTATTAACTACAATTTTGTTTAAAAAAGTATTGCATTTTAGTAAAGCAAAAAACCCATATTCTCTCCCCCTAAATTTAGGAAAATTAACCCACCCTAAGTCTACCCTCTCATTGGAGTTAATCATGTGTTTTATTCAAGCGAAAGCCATATCTTACTACCTTTTATTCAAATGTTATAGCTAAAATCACTAAATGATGAAGAAGCAATTAAGGTAAGAAACAATTATCTTTTCTATTGTGTCACTATTAAAAGTGCTAACCCCCCCCCCAGCAAAAAATCCTGGATTCACGCTCCCCTCCCGGGAATATAAAAGAAACTTTATCGAAAGAAAGCTTGAAAATAATCTGTTTCTCTTCTCCAAAATAGCACATTGCGTCTGCGCCTAATTATTACAATTGCCTCAAAGTGTTTTAATTTTGACGGAGAAACAGTTCCTTTTGACTTTGGCTGCTGCGTTCGTAAACACAGAGGGAAAAGGGTGACAGCTAATTATAGGCCTCGCGCCGGAGAGCCTTGTGTCAAACCAGAGCGGGTTAATAACAACAGTGACGGAAGTCAATGGTCGATTTTAGCTAGGATATAGAAAAAATACAATTTAATAAATTTAAATAAATTATAATTATTTGTTTTTGCTAGAGTTTTTTTGTAAAACAAGGAGGGGAGGGGGTTAGGTTTGGAGGGTAACAGAAAATAATTTAGGTTTTTAATTTTGTCGGAGAAACAGTTCCTTTTGACTTTGGCTGCCGCGGTCGTAAACACATAGGAAAAGGGGTGACAGCTAATTTTAACCTCGCGTAGAGCATTATGGAAAAACCAGGTTAGGTTAATAACAACAGTGACGGAAGTCAATGGTCGCTTTTAGCTAGGATATAGACACTTAAAATTGCATAAATTTAACGAAAGAAAATTATTTCTTTTTTGCGAGAATTTGGGATTGTAAAACAATGGTGGGGGGGGGTTAGGTTTCGAGGGTAAAAGAATATATTTTATGTTTTCCATTGATTATAATGATGTTTGTATGGTTTGGGGGGGGGGTTAGGTTTCGAGGGTAAAAGAATATATTTTATGGTATCCATTGATTATAATGATGTTTGTATGGTTTGGGGGGGGGGGTGTTTGGGGTAAAGGAATATATTTAAGTTTTAGCCGAATATAGTGGAGTATGTTCAAGGAAAATAGTTTTATTTGAAAATGTACTAAAAAGGTACTTACGTGGTAAATTGTAGTTGCCAAGGCTTCTAATTCATCAATATTATCCATTTTTGTTTACACTGTGTCAAAATACTTTCTGATAATTTAATCACATTGAATGTCCGTTATATACGAAATCTCAAGGGCGAATTGTTATGTAATGGGGAAAATTATATGTAAGCAGGCCTCTGATTGGCTGAGAAGGAGGATGTATCTGACTCGCTGATTGGCTGAGAAGGAAACACGTGATCTAACTGTTTCCGGGAATGTCATAACATTTGGCTCGAGCAACAACAACAAATACTATTTCTGGACACCATGACATTCGCGATCGATTACGCAATCAAGTTCTCGGAAATTCACTTCCCCCTCGTGTCCTAGATCAATAACATTGTTCCCGTTAGAATTCAATACGCATGTGCAACCTTTGTTCCGGAGTTATTACACATAGAAACATCAAATAAATCGACCTTGGAAAAAGAGGTCATTGACCGATTACGCAATCATTCTCCCTAGGGAGGCTATGCCCTTATTTGGGGTGCAAATAAATTATAGGTGGCAGCAGGGTGTTCTCGTCGGAGTAGCACCCCCCTTCTACTTATATATATATATTATATATATATATATATATATATATATATATATATATATATATATATATATATATATATATATATATATATATATATATATATATATATATATATATATATATATATATATATATATATATATATATATATATATATATATATATATATATATATATATATATATATATATAAATATAAGCGCACGTTAGGACAAACAGAGAAGACGATGCATCCTTTTGGGATAGCTAAAATTGATAATTGGTCCACTCTTACGGTTACTCAATGACGAATCATCCTCAAGCCTAGTCTAATTACAAATCAGTACAGTTTAGTCGAACAGACAAAATAGGAAAAATAAGTGGAAAAAAGATATGATAAAACTTACAAAAAAGGATGAAGTCATTATATCCTTAACGAAATAAAACAAATATCCAAAAATTACTTCATTAATCCTCAGACAGAAGTTGACACAAAACGGAGAATTTCACCAACAGATCAAGACAGCTGCGAACAGGGCAGCGATTAAAGTATATTCTACCCCAAATTTCCGCAGCCATCCTCACAATTCGGGAACTTAGTGTGAAAAACCTCACTTATTTAAGCACAAAATCATAAACTATCACATTGCCACGGAAACGAACAATTAAAAATGAACAGAAGGCTTCTCATTTTGTTCCAATTATTCGTGATCAGAAGAGTATTTCCACTTTAAAGAGATTAGTTCCTTCCTGGAAATCTGTCAAATATTTTTAGAATTTTTATAGTTCTAAAATATATTCATATATATATATATATATATATATATATATATATATATATATATATATATATATATATATATATATATATATATATATATATATATATATATATATATATATATATATATATATATATATATATATATATATATATATATATATATATATATATATATATATATATATATATATATATATATATATATATATATATATATATATATATATATATATATATATATATATATATATATATATATATATATATATATATATATATATATATATATATATATATATATATATATATATATATATATATATATATATATATATATATATATATATATATATATATATATATATATATATGATATATATGTATATATATAAATATATATGAATTCAATGATAAAACCAACACTTTAAGCCGATACTAGAAGTAAAAAGAATATTGATTTTTTTTTAGTTCACAGAAAAATATCAGTGAATGATGTTCGGAATTATTGACAGTGAATTTGTCAAAATAGCCAAAGTTGATTGTGGATTAATATTTGAATGTTCTCTCTTAGTGATGAATGAAAAATTTAAAGAAGTAGATATTCACCATTGGAATGTAAACTATAATTTACATAAGTACTCAACTAACCGATGGTATGCAACAGTGAAATTCATTAATAAGCAAGGTTTGTATGAACGACCAATAATGCCATATTTTAGGACTGGAGTTAGTCAAAATTTTGTCCAGAGTGAAATTGCTACAGTGTGTGATTTTATGGATATTAAAGTTGTATTTGTTAAGGGAGATGTTACCACTGATAAGTTACTGTTGAAGAAGTGTAAGGAGGATATTTCTTATAAATTTGGAAGACTTAGAATGTCCTAAGTATCCTAAAAATATACATAATCCTGAAGTCAGATTTTTTTGCAATGGATGATGAATAACAAAATAGATATTAATGGAAAGGTATCCATTAGGAACTCCAGAAATAATATAATTAGTTTAGATTCTAGTTGATGGATGGAATATTAGCGATGTGAAAACATTCGATTGATTTTTTTCCATGTTCAATGATATTAACAATATATAATGTTCTAGGTGACGTCGTTACATTAAAAATATTTCTATGCATTATGATATTATGATTCTTTAATTCTTAGAGATTTTTTTATGTTAATGGAACATTATTTTTTCTTCGTTAGCAACATTAACATATGCTTTGTTTCGCTCTCCAGGTTTATACCATATGTCAGTTATTAGGTTGCGGTATTCTTTGGACAGAGACATTTCCAAATCAGTGGTACTTCATGTTCCATGAATCATGATGACATGGGACACTCAAAATCCAAGACATCATCTAAAACAAAGATTAATGGCAAAAACAGGATTTATTGTAAATTCAAAATGAAAATTTCTCTTTTCTTCCATGATTTTCTCACTTCTGTTCTGAATTTTCTCATTTTTTTTTGTTTCATAGAAGTAAAAATCTCAACTTCTATTCTGAATCTTACCGTAGGTTTTATTTTATCTACACGTCGAAACTGCTACCTATGTAAAAACAATTGTAACTATAAAATAAAAATTCGTCTTTTCTTCCATAATTTCCTTACTTCTGTTCTGAATTTTCCATTTTTTTTTGTTTCATGGAAGTAAAACAAAATTTTCTTAAATTCAAAATTTTTCTATAGTAGAGAAAAAAAAGGTTCTCTTCAATTCTTGATTTTTCCACAGAAGAAGAAAAATCTCAACTTCTCTTCTGAATAGTTCCATAGGTTATATTTTATCTACACGTCGAAACTGTTACCTTTGTAAAAACAATAAAGTAATAGACAATGAAATTGCAGACAAAATAAAAATGTTCTAATCTTTCAATGTCATATGCTCTTTGTTCTTGACAGCAAATACATATTTTTTTTATTACACAACTGCTGCCATCTATTCTATTATAGTTATAGATGGCTTCATAACTGACTGTTTTGTCATCTATTCTGATTCATTTGTAGATGGCAGACAGATGATTTGTTTCTGCTCGGTTACACTATGTTAACGGATTTTAAGTTAGGGTTGTTTGGGTTCAGTAAGAGTGCGCGCGCACTCTTACTCAACCCAAACGAACCTAACTTAAAATCCGTTAACATAGGAGAGAGTTAGAAATATTGAAAAGAAACTTCAGATCGGTTATAGACACAACCCTTTTTTTCAACAGACTAAAAACATGGGTGGAACCTGATCTCATGGATCTTGTTCAGACTATTATCTGTTGGAACCGCCCACGCCTGCAGTGCCAAATATGCTAAAATCACTATATCAGTAGGGATCCGAATGTAATGCTTTATAGAACAAGGAAAAACATCTAATTGCTACAAGCTATTGAACAAATTTAATATGCTATAAGGAGGCTAAAGGTTTAATTCTATTTAAATAGATAAAATGGAAAAAGTAAAATTATTTTTTTTATAATAAATAAAATTTGAATAGCGTAACGTTTGTTTTTATTTCAATACTGTAATAATTAGAAAAGAGAATATTTGTAATATAATTCGCCAATGACGTGGTAGGCCTTACATTTTTACAATTACGGAAGGAGACATTACCTAAATTCTTGGTTATAGTAAAACTAATTGTGTCGTGAATGGTTTTGGGAAGAAAATAAGATTAAATTAAATATTTGGTATATAATGACATCAGCTGCTGAAAAGCACATCATTTCCTTATTCGTTTTAAGATTTGTTTATTCATTTATGTACTCTTCTCCATCCCAATCTATTCAAAGCCTCACTTTTTACCAACCTGCCAGAAAGTTCCCATTTCTCTTAAATATTTCCTTATGACATCCTCCCATCTCAACCAGGGACAAACCTGTTTTTCGTTTGACCTTAGACAGTTGGATGACAAGGAGAATCTTTGGCAATCTGACATTCTTGGTCTTCAGAACGTACCCTAGCCGTCTCAACCTTTCTCTCATTGTAGTCCTAGAAAGCGGTATTGAACCCTATTTTTTCTAAAGCCTTCTATTTGAGTATTTAAATAAATTAGATTGACAAAGGAAAATTCTTTTTTTTAATAAATAAAATTTAAGTAGTGTTATTTTTATTTTTATTTCAATGTTGTAATAACTGTAAAAGAGAATATTTGTATTATATTACGCTTTCAGTGAAGATTCAATGATACCGTAGTCTTAACATTTTTTTTAATTATGAAAGATGGTGAGTTTGCCGTGAACGGTTTTGGGAAGAAAATAAGATTAAACTAAATATTTGATATATAATTATATCAGCTGTTGAAAAGCACAAACTTTCAAAACTTTAGTTTACTGTAATTTCATTTTTATTTTCAATGTTGTGATAAGTATGTAAGAAAAATATTTGTAATATAATTCAATTTCAGTAAAGCGCCAATTGCGCACTAGGTTTTGGATTTTTACAGAGATGGGAGGAGACAGTACCCTTACATTTATGTGTGTAGTATGACTCACATATTTAATTAAAGCTTTGTTTGTTTTAAGATTCATTCATTTACGCTTCTCCTCCGTCCCAATCTATTCAAAGCCTCACTCTTTACCATCCTGTCAGAAAGTTCCCATATCTCTTAAATATTTCCTTATGAATCCTCCAATTCCATCTAGGGACAACCTGTTTTTCGTTTGACTCTAGACGGTTGGCCGACAAGGATAATCTTTGGCAATCTGACATCCTTCGTCTGCAGAACGTGCCCTAGCCATCTCAACCTTTCTCTCATTACGGTTCTAGAAAGCGGTATTGAGCCCTAATTTTCTAAAACCTACTGTTTGATATACTGACAGTACGTTGGGTACCCAAAACAATTCGTTGGCAGTTTCTCTGGGAAATATCTCCCAAATCTTCATGCATTTTTTTTGGAACGTCTACGCTTCAAAACCTTAATTGACCACCGCCATCACTGTAGCTTCCAATATTCTAATCTTGGTTCGAAGACTTATCTTCCTATTCTTTCAGATCTTTTTTTTCAACTGTGAAGAAAAACTCGCTGGACCTTGGCTATTCTACTTTTATACATACATTTATGTATATATATATATATTATTTATATTTATATATATATATATATATATATATATATATATATATATATATATATATATATATATATATATATATATATATATATATATATATATATATATATATATATATATATATATATATATATATATATATATATATATATATATATATATATATATATATATATATATATATATATTTCGTGGGCCATATTTAATTATTAAAATGCTTTACCAGTCTGTCATACTTCTACAAGAACTTCTAGATAAACAAATGCGTCGCACTGTACATGCACGCTTCCAAAAACCTGTGAAAAATACTACAGTCTTCCTCCAGCGAAACCCCGAGTTCCAAAAAGCTGTAGAAATCCTCCAGTTGGCAAATAGGTCAGGAGAGACCAACGGTAGCACTTTTCGTGAATTAGTTCGGAGGGACACTCCCAACGCGGATAGAATGCCAGTAGTTTTAAATTTTTCTACACCTATTAGGAGAATACATCAGACTAATTCACTAGCAACTTACCCCGTAGACCCTTTAAACATTCAAGGCAGAAGTGAAGGGCAAAATCTTTGCCCTTCACTTCTAACCAAACCATAGGTTAGGTTAGATTAGGTTAGGTTAGGTTAGCCTACCTAACCTAAGCTAACCTAATCTATCCTAATTTAACCTATGGTTTTGGTATTTCTGTGTAATAATGTGGAATTTTGTGGTTATGTTAGTTTAGTATTGTCATCAATATCAATTGTCTTCCTCCTCGACACCTAGCTCTTTACGCTAAAGTTTGAATTCTGTCCGTTCCGTCTCCTTGGAGAAAATCGATAAAATTTCCCCCTGAAAATTTCACCCCTAGAAACCCCCTGGGTTTTATTATGCAAAAAATTAACCTTAAAAAAGAATAAAACCCAGTATACATACTTCCCAGTGATAAATATAACAATAGGTAAATTTTATATCTTAAAGACATTTCCTCAGGGACTGTAGGGGGGGGGGGTATTTTATCTCTAAAGACATAGTTATTGGGCCTTTCAACTATGTCGAAGTAAAAAAAGCTATGTCGAAATTTTGATTGGACGATTTTGGGGAAAAGTGGCGCGGAATGGGGCCCACGATTTTTAGGGTCTCTTAAAAAGGGTACTAGAACTTTCCATTTCCGTTAGAATCAGCCCTCTCTCTAAGTTTTAGGCCCACTGGATCGATAACCCATGGAAAAAAACAACAATAAAAATAAATAAAAAAATAAACAAGCATCCGTGATCTTTTTTCTGGCCAAAAATGCAAAAATTCAACATTTTTGCTGATATGAGCTTGAAACCGCAAAAAATAATAGAACGACGCATTCATTTTAAGAAAAAGCCCTCGGATTTGTTATAACTGTTTCTTTGAGAGGGGACTTTCAAGGTTACATGTAAATGAAAGAAGTCATATAGTTTGCAAACTGTTCTGTACTTCTAAATAACATTGGTTAATTTAATTTCTGAACCATTACTTCCTTTTGCGATATATGCCCATGTTTGATGTTTATTAGAGCAGTTTGTATCGAACTAAAGATTCGTTAATCAAAGAATTGCTATGAGTAGCTCAAACATTGTAAGATTTTTTTGTTTAATACCTGAATTTTATAAAGTATAGTGGCTTTTTACAACAAAATCATATGACCATACATTTCTCTGGTTCAATAAAATGTAATCTCATAGGTAAATTTAGAACAGAGCTTTAAATTTTTTATGCCTTTGTGAAATTAAGAGCTGAAGTGGAAGCTTTTTTCATTTTCTTTGGTAAAATTCAGAATTTATCTAACTATTTCTCTTCTTTAAGAAAATTCAGAAGAGAACTTGAACGTTTTTACACTTCTTCGAGAAAACTCGGAATTAAAGTGTAGCTTCTTATCTTCATGGCGAAAATTCACGAACAAAGTATAACTTTTTCTATCTTCTATGATAGATTTGGAACAGAACTTTAAATTTTTTCATCTCTTTGAGAAAAATTAGAACTGAAGTAGAACCTTTTTATTTTCTCAGGAAAAAATCAGAATTGATCTGTAACATGTTTCTTTTTCACTGTGGAAATTTGGTGTTGGGATATACATGAAGTTGAAAAGCAATGTATGACTTCTCCGGCATGCTGGATCTGAAAGTGTAATTTCAGAGAAATGCTTTAACCATTTAGGGATAACTTACCTTTTTAGGGATGACCATTTAGGGTTCTCCAGCATGCTGAATCGGAAAGTGTGTTCCCTGACATGTTGAATCTGAAAGTATGATTTTCATGGCGATGAACTATTCTAAAGAATAAAAACGATTGAGGCTTAAGATGTTTATTGCTTAAACATATTAAAAACATTTCGAAAAAATATATATTGCTATATATTTAAAAAATAGCTTAATCCATTTGATATGAGGAGGAACATGAGTTTAGGTCTTTGGATATCTGATGCATTTTTCCATGTTAGGTATCTTTTGCGGCACCCATTTAGTGAAATATCTAACTTTATCTTCCGGATCATGTACTGAATGCAGGTATTCCTCACATTGAAGTCTTCTAAATTGAATAATGCTATGTCCTTATCACATTTTTCTAGTAAGAGTTTATCAGTTGGCAGGTTTTTCTTAACATATACTGCTTGCACACCAAAAAAACGGCATATTTCATGAATTTCCTCTTGTAAATGGTCTATTTTATGGCCATTTTCATTACGTGGTCTTATGGTTTTAACGTAAAAGCTGTTTCGATTTATAAAACTTAATGTTGGGCTGCATCTGTTTTTCTCGTACTTATACATATTGTATCTGACATTCCATTTATAGCTATGAACTTCACTCCATTGTTCGTCTAGCAGTAAGAAAGCTGCTTCGAAAATAATGCGAGTTGAGGAATATTTCAGACCAATATATTCTGTGTCAATCACACCAGATATTATTATAGCTGAAAAAAAGGGCTTAAATTAAATATGTAATGTTTCTGACACTCTAACAAATACAGCTTAGTTTCTTAAAATAATTCATTTTTGCTAATTTGATGCGGTAGTGTGGTAGTATGTTTTTAATTTCTTATGCTTCTGAACTTCTGCTGTGTTTAAAAGGAATTTTACAGATTCGGATATTTTTATGTATATGGTCAGACTCTAGGTGGTAACTCGATTTGACGTTGCGCATGCTGTCGTAATCATGGCTAATGTAGCCAGATCGTCAGATTAGAGGGGTTGTACCTCTCTCGAATAAAGAAAAAAGTGTAAAATTTTTGTATTTGTAAGATCTAAGTGTAAGATTTGGATTTGGTCCTCTAAACCGTCAAAGGTAAATAAAAACGTTTAATGCGTGAGCTTTCTGTTGGGTAATTTTTTGCCAAGGAAGAAAAAAAGGCGCAAATCAGTAGAAATTATGCCTTGTAGCTGGAAAATCTAACTTCATTTTAGTTGAGGATGTAAAAAATTATATATATTTTTTATCTAGAGTTGGTGGAAAAAGAGAGTTAATAGTTATTTTAAAAGATCACTTCCTTGCAATTATCCTATTTAATTTGTTATTTTTTCTATTTTGTTGTTGATTGATTTTTTACATATGAATCTATGATAAATTATTGTTCTACAAATAATATTTCCAGGTACATTTTTGTCCCATTCCTAACTATTTCTCCTTACCTTCTTCTAAGAAAGGCGGCACAAATATGAAGGGTGAATATAAAGAGCGGAAAGAACAACATTTCCCACTTTCTAATTTGCTATAAAAAAGTGTGATATATACTCTTTTATTTTGGGCGTAGCAATATTATGTTGCTAAAGACCTTTCCGTTGTTAAACTCTGCTCGAAAAAAAGCTCGGCTTTTTCCGAAATGTCTTGTGGGTAAGGCTCTCGTTAAGTCGTGTGCTGAAGAATTTCTTAGCGAGTGCCAAGTTGATGAGTGAGTTACAATGTTTTTGGTGTTATCTTTTAGAATTATACATACTTGTTATACAACGGAATTTCTTGTCCGCACCGAGTGCTCGTAATTTCGATTCTCCATTTAGGAACAGTTTATTTTATGAGTGACATACTCATAAAACTGTAATTTGGTTCAAAAATGTAATTGCGTGCTCTCCAAGCCTGAGGATCTGAATTTCCCACATACCTACCCTCATCATTCAAGCTGCGTGGATTGAGCTGGATCAATCCTAAGAGTAATCCGTGGGTGTTTGGCTCATGGGGGTTATTATTCGAGAAGTTAACTTTAGTATTTCGTGTTTTGACTTGCCTGAAATCATGAATTAGAATAGTTAATTGACTGTTTGGGATTTTCAGACCTAGGTTTTTTAAAGTTTCGTGGTGTTAGGCTTCTGGGGTTTATTATTTGAGAAGTTTACTTTGGTATTTCATGTTTTGACTTACCTGAAATCATGAATTTAAATAGTTAATTGGCTGTTTGGGATTTTCAGACCTAGATTTTTAGATTTTCGTAGGTGTTTGGCTTCTGGGGTTTATTATTTAAGTATTTTAATTTAGTATTCCGTGCTTTGACTTTCCTGAAATCATGAATTAAAGTAGTTAATTGGCTATTTGGGGCTTTCAGACTTAGGTTTTTTAGATTTTCGTGGGTGTTTGGTTCCTGGGGTTAATTATTTGAGAAGTTTACTTTGGTATTTCGTGTTTTGACTTGCCTGAAATCATGAATTAGAATTGTTTATTGGCTGTTTGGGGTTTTTAGACGTAGGTTTTCTAGAATTACGTGGGTGTTTGGATCATGGGGTTTATTATTTGATAAGTTAACTTTAGTATTTCGTGTTTTGACTTGCCTGAAATCATGAATTAGAATAGTTAATTGGCTGTTTGGGTTTTTCAGACCTATGTTTCTTAGATTTTTCGTGGGTGATTGGCTTCTGGAGTTTATTATTCGAGAAGTTTACTTTGGTATTTCATGGTGACTTACCTGAAATCATGAATTAGAATATTTAATTGGCTGTTTGGGTTTTTCAGACCTATGTTTTTTAGATTTTCGTCGGTGTTTGTTTCCTGGTGGTTTATTTTTTGAAACGTTAACCTTAGTATTTCGTGTTTTGACTTGCCTGAAATTATGAATTATAATGGTTAATTGGCTGTTTGGGGTTTTCAGACCTAGGTTTTTTAGATTTTCGTGGGTGTTTGGTTCCTGGGGCTTATTATTTGAGAAGTTTACTCTAGTATTTCATGGTTTGACTTGCCTGAAATCATGAATTAAAATAGTTAATTGGCTGTTTTGGATTTTCAGACCTAGGTTTTTTAAATTTTCTTGGGTGTTTGTTTCCTGGAGGTTTATTATTTATGAAGTTTACTTTGGTTTTTCATGTTTTGACTTGCCTGAAATCATGAATTAGAATTTTCAATTGGCTGTCTGGGGTCTTCAGACCTAGGTTTTCTAGAATTCTGTGGGTGTTTGGCTCATGGGGTTAATTATTTGAGAAGTTTACTTTAGTATTTCATGGTTTGAAAAAACCCATATCTAGCTAGTTGAGGAATTTTAGAAATGAATTTTATGGATATAATGAAAAATATTAAGTAATCCTGTTTATTACATTTATAGAACACCCCTGAGAATATTCTAGAAGACCATACCATTCCAGTGAGCCTTTTTAGTCAGAGTGTATATGATGTATGGACCGAGTGGGAGCTCACCGAGAGTGAGGAGCTTCTTCTATGTAAACCTGACATTGATACTACATATGATGATGACGAAGTGGTAGAAGTCCATTATACAGATGATGGACTATCTTATACGTCAGATGATTTGGTGAGGAGGGGCCTTCAGGGAGATTATGTGTCGAAGGTGATGATCGCTTATATGATGTCATGCCCCCTCTGAGTAATATCAAAATGATCAATAATAATGATAGTGATGATGACATTATTCAAATACTTACAATACCGGCACCTCAAATTGAAGTTATTACCGTTGAGGACGGGGTAGTGGAGGAGGATGTCATATATTTAAAGACTAATATAAATACTGATTTAACATTGGAATAAAAATATTTAGAAGAATGATTTTTTTTTTTTTATCATTGATAGAAAACTTGGCTGTGGACTGATAGCACTCTAATGGAGTGATCTAACAAAACTGAACTATTTATGTACAGAAGTCTCTGCTGGTATCCTTACTCTATACATATCTAGTAAGAGAAAATTAATATAGTACTAAAAAATTTATTGTATGATTACAATATAAAACTCATTAAGCATACCAATAATTAGATTTATCGTTAAATGATATATGAGAGCTCTTCCATCCTGATTTTCGATGTTTAAAATCCATTCCATAGAATAACCTCTTAAGTTGTCTCTTAAAGGTCCACTTTTTCTCTTCTCTTAGATCATATTCATGACAATACTCAGTGTTATATCTTGCACTATGCACATTTTTCTTTGATTTTCATCACTGTCTTTTATGGTATATTTTGACATATCTCTGTAGAGGAAGCCCTCTTGTCTCTATATCTTCTTTAGATCTTGCTTTTCTGCCGTATCAAACGTTGTTTTATGTGAGCTTGCTTGCAATCTGTATAAATTTCTCTCCATATCATCCATGATTTTTCTCCTCATTTCCTCCAGATTCTTCTCATCTATCCCTGCCTCTACGCTGTCTAAACATGCGGTAGGTTCTTGAGAATGCTCAAAATCATGAAAATAACCTTTACAAATAGAACAGTCACAAAAAAAAGGATATTTCTAACTCAATTTGTTCATTCATGTTATCACACTGCTAACTCCAGACTTAGTGAATCAATACCATTGTCCCGTTAATTCTCACACTCACTAATAACAACTATAGCAAAAATCCTTTTCTTATATTCACTGCGATCTTGTACCGTTAGTATTTCCGACTCCTATGATTGACCTAGAAAGAGACACTGCAATCCTGTCCCGTTCATATTTCCGACTCCCTGATTGACCTAGAAGGAGACACGTAATCCTGTCCCGTTAGAATCGATAATTCCCCTTCTATGCAAATCAATTTCTCACAAATCCTGTCCCCTCTAGTGGATCAATACATTGCCCGTTAGTATTCAGTTCGCATGTGCAAACTTCGTCCCGGAGCACTTAGAAACACCCCCTGATTGACCTTGAAAAAGGTGTCATTGACCGGTTGGCGGATCAATAATCCATGAATAAATTGTGTTCTGTCACGAGTAATACCTGATTTCCTACTCCCGTTTTTCAATAAACGCTCTTAAAAAATTAGGACAATCAAACTTTAGCGCAAAGAGCAAGGCATTAAGGAGGGGGACACCCCCTGTGTCTCCAAGTGGTAATTAAAGGGAATAGGTTAATCGGAATGTTCCTTTCATATATGTACCTTTCATATATGGAGGGTGCAGACGTCCCCCACACGGAAATATCCGTCGGTGAAATTTCATCAAACGTAAAGTAAACCTTCCCCCGTCTAATTCCCTCCCGACAGTTCCATCCTCGCTGAGAATCCCCTACCCTGTAAAATTGCTCGTGGATGGTTCAGCCTAAAAAATTCTCCTTAGCATTCTTTAACGTGAATAAGATTTTAATCTCTAATCGGTTTTTTGATCACTCCAGAAATGCCCCCTTCCATGGAAATTATTTCTCAGAAACCGAAATACGCGGAAAATAGCCCCCGGATAATTCCATCGGAACATCTCTACATGAAAAATTGGCAGAAACCGTAATGTTTCCGGGCCGAAATTGGTGTTTTCAATAATTTAGTATTTGTTATTAAAATATTCATAATATTCAGCGCTACTGCTACTACTACTAGCGAGTCTGTATGCAAAATGTGTTAGGTGCTATTATTCTATACATTATGAACTATGAATTTTCTTCTGACTTCAAACTGTCCAAATACTTTTCCCCTCCCCCCGCCCTTATGTGCATATAAATAACCCAATTATATATTTCCCATATATTCTGTCACTTGTCTTTGTCTTGTCTTGCGCTAAGCTAAAAAAAAACTAACGAAGACACCTGTTTGTTCTTGAGTTTTGCACAGCGGCAACTTGAATGAGTGGTGCATAATAAACAAGTACCAAAATTCCTTGCCCCTTATGAAAATAAGAAAAAAACAAAACTCAAATAAAATATTCACATTTGGAAAGCCTTATTTTTCACAGGGTGTTTTTTTCGGGGAGTATTTACCAGGGATGGGGGTATTTTACGCATGGGATGTTTTTTGGTAAGGGAGTATTTTCTGTGGGGCGGTATTTTCCACTAAGGGCATTTTGGTACTTACTCAATAGTAACCGAAACTTTAATAAACGAAGCTTTGATACCAGTAGATAAATCAAAAGAATCAGAGTTTTATGCTGATTTCAAATATACAAGTCTCAGCAAGTTTAATCCTACCCCTCAAAAGTTAAACGCTTGAGAAAATTTGCATGATTTTCAAAAAAGGGGGAAACACCCCATAAAAATCATAGAACCTTAATAAAAATCACAAAATCAGATTCAGCGTATCAGAGAACCCGATTGTAGAGCTTTCAAGCTCCTATCTGCAAAAATGTTGAATTTATATTTTTTGCCAGAAGAAGGATCACGGATGCGTGTTTATTTGTTTGGGATGCGTGTTAGTAGAGAGGGGTCAGAAGGTACAAACAGGGCTCCTTATATGGGCATAGAATACTGACAGGGCTCCTAATAAGGGCATAGCCTCCCTAGGGAGAATGATTGCGTAATGGGGTCAATGACCTCTTTTTCCAAGGTCGATTTATTTGATGTTTCTATGTGTAATAACTCCGGGGCGAAGGTTGCACATGCGCATTGAATTATAACGGGAACAATGTTATTGATCTAGGACTCGAGGGGGAAGTGAATTTCCGAGAACTTGATTCCGTAATCGATCGCGAATGTCATGGTGTCCAGAAATAGTATTTGTTGTTGTTGCTCTCGAGCCAAATGTTAAGAGTTTCCCGGAAACAGTTAGATCACGTGTTTCCTTCTCAGCCAATCAGCGAGTCGGATACATCCTCCTTCTCAGCCAATCAGAGGGCTGGTTACATATTAGCGGCGGTGGGAATATAAGGAACGGGTTTTTTGCTATAGTTTTATTAGTCTCTGAATAGAATTCAAAGGAGTGAGAAGAAGAACAGTTTTGACTTTACTCATTTGGATATATATTTGTGTTGATGCCGATGAGTGGAATGTTTACACTATTAGAAGTTGATAGTGGAGTTGCTGATAATAGTACAAGAGCACCAAACATTGCGGTGGAAATTACGAAAGGATCGCGGCTTTGTCTGGAATGGGATGCAGTATATGCACGATATGTAATATCCTTGAACAAATTTAAAATTGAGGATCAATTATGTTTCGCCGCAAAAGTTGATATAGCGCACGTGAATAGACGTCAATGTGCTTTAAGTGCATTGGTGAAACAAATTGAAGACAATAAACAGTATCGTTAATGTACATGCTCTCTATTATTGATGTTGTTGTTCTAATTATTCGAAAAAATTGTTTCGAAATCGAAAATGTTCTCTTTTCTTTTCTGGTTTGGGCTAGCGAATCAGGGTCAGTATAGAGTCAGCAGTCGGAGTGAAAAGATTGAAAAATGAATAAATTTGAGAAAGAGAGAATTAGATCAAATCTAGTGTTTATAGAAAAACATTTGATTTTTGATGACGATTTTCTCGAGTTATATCTTAAACGCAGGATATTCTCTTGTCAGGGAACACTTGACAATATAATGAGGAGTGATTCTCCATAGTCCCATTGGACTATTGTATGAAACTTTTAAAATGTGATTCAAATGCTTATAGTCAATTTATTGATATATTAATTGGAACAAAACAGAATCATATTGTGGATATACTTTTGAAAACACTGCCAATGGATTCAATGTAGATGGCTCCACCGTCATTCGAAAGAGGTAACGTCATAGAGTTACTCCTCTCTCCCCATTTCCCTATCATTGAATTTATCTAACGATGAGGATCAGTTTTGTTTTAGCTGTGAGTGAGTTGACATCGGAAACCGAAAAATGTTCTATATATGTCCATTGTGCATGTACACTCTTGGCAGTTGGAATCAGTGTGAGAATTGTACAATTATTGATGACTATAGTGAAAAGTGTAAATTATGTAATCCTTGTAAATTACATAGAGGCTATGCAGTACAAATTAAAAGATGTAATTCATGTCTTGAGGAGGTGTGTGACTCTCATCCTAGAGGGCACCTGTGCTCCAATTGTCACTATGATAAATGTGTTCAGTGGGAGAATACTTACCCCGCTATGATTGGAAAGAACCCCAAACGTGATTTCAGTTTATTTCTACGAGATTGGTATCGTCGCGGATTTAAATTATTCTGGGAAGAGGAATCTGGTCTACGATTCAACTGTTGGGGTAACAAGACAATCTGGTTTCTACGTCATTGCTGTGATGACACTGTCTACTATGACTATAAACCAAGTGATTTTTATTTGGCAGTTACCGAATGTGATTCACCATTTGAAAACACTGTATTTGATATTGCTTCAAATAGACAGATTGAAACTCTTGAATTTCATAATATGAATGCAAATAGTATTATTGACTATACAAAAAGATATGACAAGAGTGAAGTTACATTGTACTGTAGAAAATATGACCCTGACTTTGCAGTCAATCAAGATCTATATACAGTGAATCCAAATGATTTACCAGCATTAGTGGTTCACGACAGTTGCCTATACGTCGAAGAAATAGAAATATAAAAGTGTAGATTTAAAGTCATTGTTGTATATATATATATACATTTTATTGATAAAGAAATTCACATACATTTTTTAAGAACTTTACTCTTAGGGCACTGAAATCAGTACCAGCTAGGTCCGACAAGTTATTTTCCACCATAAAGTCATTCAGACGGGGATTGCCAACATAAATGTGGAGAAACTGCTTGTAAGTATAGCCACGACATCGGAACACAAAATATAGTAGTGCATGGAAGCCACAGCTTTTAGTCGTTAGATCCTGCACCCTCTTCCGATTTTGAATAATAGTTTTCCCACTGCTCTCAATATAGTTGCTGATGTGGGGTGTGTAGAATGTATAGGGTAGACCAAGAGGATAAAAAAATTCAATCGTCTTCATTGTTTGAAAGATGCACAGCCAATGACCCGTCAGCACAGTCGATGGACTGCTATTAACAATAATCAAGGTATTGTTATCACTTTGAATTTTTCCAAGAAAGTTCGAGGGTAGACAATAGTATTTGTACTGAGACATGTAGGTGTCCATATTAAATACACTGATTATTTGACTGGTGTTCATGGCGCTAAGTCTAGTAGAACACCCCCTTCGGGAGTGATTTCCCAATAGGTTTCATATTGATTTAGTGAGATTAGGGCAATACTCTCAGCCAATGGGTCGGCAAATGTACACTCCAAACGCACACTCCCCGTACGTACTATACTCATATCCTGTGTACCTGACAAATCCAGTACAATGATACCATTTGTTTTAGCAAACATATCTTCGGTTATACCATTTTCAAATAGTTGAGAGTCATGGTCTAGGGTTTGCATAGTCAACTCGTACAGTGTTCTTTAAGTTTTATCAAAGGATAGATTGTAGAGTGGGATGCCGTTTACTTTGCACACAAGAGATGAAAGTCCAAACATCTCGAATTAATGTGGACATTCTGTCCATGATCCAAATTCACTGGCACTCTTCAGAACGGACCAAGCCCATTTTGACAGAAATTAACCAGTGATAAAGGTTGAGTCATTGAAGTTGTTCGAGCCCCTGGCAATATTACATGAATTAGGGAGTTTGTGAGGACAAATCAGTGTAATGTTTTTAACAGTGGCTCTCAGTTTTTCCATGGCCAATGCAACTTAACTCATAAACTTCTTTTTGCGTACATGTAGTATTGCCGAGATGAGGGAGAGACTTATATCGGGATTGGCAGCAAGTTCCTTTCTCAATATGAAATTGGAGAGTGCAAGCGTTAGTTTTATATCCACTTTAATATTGGGCAGTATCCAGTGGGGTATATTAAATATTTCATGATATTTTTTTCCAACTAGATTTAATTCACTAGTTGTAGCATTTTTAAGTGCATCTGTACTATCAGTATTAGTAATATATTCATATCCATTGGAGGTGCCTCTCAATTCCTTATATGACTGGGGTGTCATCAGCATGAATTGCATATAGCTGGTATAATCTGAGAGATTGTTGCTTGTGCTCACCAGCGTGCCATTGATGTACACACTAATTTGACGAAATAAATTATGTAATATACAATTTTCATAGGATATTCCATCGGCCCGAATCAGCATTGTATTATCGGATTTCCGGACTTTCATTTGCAAATCTATAAATGTGGACGATAAATCTATGAAGTAGTCTTCATTGGAATAAATTTGAAAGTGGATATTATCGGAGAGGGGTTGTTGTGGATAAAATTGTTCATAGTATCCATGCTTGACACTCACATCAACATTTTCAGCATTGAATAAATTCAATGAGGTGGTGATTGAAGGTTGAGAATCCTTATGCGGTAGGTAGGACATCTTAGGAGAAGGAATCTAGTTTCGATCTAACAATTCTCTTCCTGGGGCTTCTGTTTACACTACGTGTCGGCTTTTTTCTTCTAGTCCTTGACAAACGAGGCGTCTTACGTGACCGTCCTGAGTAGAGACTGCTGAGGGAAGTATTGTTTCTTGGCCTTTTTAAGTATTTACCAGTTTGTTTTAATCTCTTGACAAAGGCTCGTGCACTCGATCTAAGAATTTCCGTCGCACTTTTTTAAAATCCTTGCCAGAGCTCCAATCGTAAAGCGTGGAGGATGCAAAATATGTCGCAGTTGGTACAACATATTTTCTAGCCAGTGGTAGCGAAGAGCGATAGAGCTTAGCAAACCAACTGCAAAGACCGTAGCCAGACATTGACGAGTGACCCTTGTAATAGTGAATTCCAGTGCCCTGTTTTCTCGGACCAAGAGTATTATCATAGTAGTCAATATTAGGACAAGTGAATAACACTTTTTTATTATACATATTTCTATTGAAAGACGGTTAGAAAATTACATGTAATAACATCCAAACCTTTTGAAATTTATATGGGATCACCCTATTCTGTTCTTAGCGTTAACTGACAGAGTTCCAAATAGGAAGTGTTTACGGGACTATACTGAAGATTCTTTATATTGTAGTGATGAATATGTTCTTGATTGGTTTTTCGTTCAAGAACTCGTAGGAGGCGAACATTTGAATTACCAACCCGAGATGTTTCCACAAATGAAGCGTAGTGAAATATACATGTGTCTGAGGTAAAGGCAGACGGGTCGTCAGCAAAAGTTAAATTAGTATTTCCGGCCCTTTTACCATTGATTATATTGAGCTTAAAGCCAAGAACATCCTTTAGGTTATCATTGAGAATAACCTTTTCGCTGGCAATAGGTGAACTCATGTAGATCTTTCCCTCCTCCATTGAATAGTTGAAATGAAAAGCTCCTTTTTTACGAGCGGAAATTCTTTTATTATTAGAACGATATAAATCATTCATACAGGTGAGTTCCTCGTAGGGTAATTCAATAGATGGATAATCCAACGAATTGATTTTTTGAATTTGTTCTTGATCACCTGGTGGTGGCGGCCAACCATAGGGTCTGATTTTTATTTCATATTTACGATCCTTTCTCAGGATGTCATAGGTATTTTTGAGAATACAGTCGACAAGAGCCACTTCATACTTTTCATCGAAATTAATGGTGGGGGAGAGGTTCGTCCAAAAATCACTTGTTCTATTCAGATCATTGTAGAGGGGATCAGAAACATTGGACATGAAAGTCACATAGAAATCAGTGGGCATTGTCAATATCTTCAGCACTGACCCAAGAATAAAAATCTGAGTTGTATCCTAGCCAGCGAAGAAGCAACTGCTTCTTACCTTGGCGTGTACGACTCTTTAATATTTTTTCAATTTGATAACTTTCACTAGTGTTACTAACTTTTTGCTGTTCATGGTCAGAAAAGCCAACAAGAATATCATCATCTTTGGTGTCTCACAGTCGATAAATTATTGTTTTAGTGTCTAGGTTTTTGGACACTTTAAAAAGTTCGGTGCTCCATAAATAATTCCCCTTTTCAAAAATATTGGTGGTTATAATAATTCGAACAGTATCACCAACATTGAATTTCTTCTTCTTTTTCTCCTTTTCAGCCTTGCAGTATTGCTTTAGAAAAGCTGCAAATGTATTTTCACTATATTGAACATCCGGTAATGTAGAGTTGTACAGAGATCGATGAGGTGATGATTATAAATCAACATGATTTTATATAAATAATGAATAAAAGCCGATGTATTTTTCAAAGTGCAATATCTTGAAAATAATAGAAAAATCGTTCTTATTAATCGTTCAGCCAATGCAGCCTTTATCGGGCTGTGACTATGATAAAGTGTTGTATTATATTTCAAAAGAACCTTTTGCACATGGGGATTAACAAATTCACTGCCACGATCCGATTGAATTTTTTTTATACGAATCCTGTTCGAGAATACTTTCAATAGCCTGAGCAAGTTCAACACCTTTCTTTGACCGCAATGGAATGGCATATGCATAGCGACTATAAACACTGATTGCAAGTAGAATGTACTTGTACGGTGTATTATGAGGCCTTTGAATCTCATGTAGAGTTAAGAGATCTGCTTGCATTATATGCAATGGGAAAAAGGCTTTAGTTTTTCGATATTGTTTACTGCGAAGCCTGTGATTCCGATGTAGTGTGTAACTCGGTTCATTCTCTAGATACTCTTTTGCATTTTTCAATGTGGTGGTGCCGGAGACAGCTTTGGAAAGCGTTTTGGGAGAACTTAAACTCCCCGCTTCACCAATTTTTTCATAGACACCTTTCAAAACTTCATCCATTTTGAGCGTAAACACGTAGTGTAATGTCCACTCCCCTTTTGCACACTGGTGGGCGAATCAATTCGTCCTCGCTTTTGACTAGCAGCCACAGGTGTTGTAAAATCAGCGGTGCTGCTAGTATCTTCAAATATTGAATCTTCTTTTTTTTTAAATGGTGTTGTTGTTGGTGGACTATATTCTCTTAGTTTCTTTAGAATTTTCTTATTGCTAATAAGACTTTTGGGAAAGTTTGTTACATACAGAAAGGTGTATAGATTATTTTCAAAGGATAAGAGTCCTTTACGATTCGCCACCATATCAAAAATTAAATCAACTATATTATAACTTTTTCCCTGAATTATAATTCGTTTCCCTGTGCTCTCGACTTGAACTTGATCGCCAGTTTCCAACATGAGATAAGATAATACTCTTTTACTCTGTTCTCGATAGGTCACTGCAAATAGGTTTCCAATTTTCGATACAATTGAATTCAATTCCTTCTCCTTTGATTGTGCAGAATCTTGAGGAGATGTTTCCGGTTTAAAGGGGTCGGTAAAAGTGGCGGCGGTGGGTCTCTCACGATATGGTTTATGTTTGTCCACGCGTCGCAATGCATCTTGAAGTAAAAGCAGTTTTTTGTCATCGGCAATATTCTCATCGTTAATGAATTTGCTTAGATTGTCTTCAAAATGTTCGACGGGTGAGAGGACAAGCTCAAATGGTGTCAATTTATAGAGTTTTGCCCTTCTCACTAGAGAAAACTGTTTACAAGTCCTGCAATTATCGGTAGTAAAAGTGTGAAAAAGCTACCACCTGCTTGAAGGAGTCGTTTTATTTTAAATTTTTTTACCTTTTTTTTAAAAGCCCAGGCGTGTACAGTGGAATGATGTTGCTTTTTCTGTTGTATAAAAACTTCTTGCAGTTGAACATTGCCCGCAGTTAAATTTAAACAAAGTTCAGATATTAGATTAATGAAATAATTGTCAACCCCATGTTTGAGTATAGCCTTCCTAAGCAAGGGTTTTGAAGTGCTTAAAACGGAAAACAGATGCCGTTGTTCGTGTAGTTTCTTCAGTGTCATAATGGCGACTAATAGTCTTTTCTACTGTTCACCGGACGATATAATGTAATTTCATTGTTGAAAATGTCGGTGACTACACGTAGATCCTCGGGCGTGCTCTTATTAATATCAAAAAAAATTTAACGGTTGGGCTGGCTTGGCGCCTTTGTTTCCGCTGACAACATAAATTTTGGAGGGCCGGGGTTTTTGTGCTTTTTTATTGTTTTTAGCGAGATCGAAAACCGAACGACTCGATAGATAATATAAATGGTGCAATTCAATGCAAGGGTTCGCATACATTTTCTCTGATGAAACAGATTGTATAGAACCAGAGTAATGGAAATGTGTTCATGATGAGATCGGACAGTGAACAATTGTAGCATTTCCTGTGAGAACTGTTCAATGGATTCAGCCAAATCATCAATAATCAACCACGAGTTCGATTCAATACTATTGAAAACATCAAGTCCCCGTATGAATTGTATTGGTGTGGTTGTGTCAATAGCTTTTATTTTATCATAGGACTCTTGCGAAATATTACAGCAATAGTAGATTTTTTTTAGTTTTTCGAAGAATATTTTATCACAATTTTGAATTATTCTAGCTAAAAGCGTTGTTTTCCCCGACATTGAGGGACCACACAGAAACGATCTGAAGGGTGTTTTAAATTGATACATGCTGCTGACAACAGTCGGACTACAACTAACTGTAAATCATATGTGCTCAATGAATAAGTAGTAGCAATAATTTTCCCCATAGATATATCTATTCAATAACAACAAAAAAAAAACAATATTTCATGGCAGTATTTATTCCGACACTGCATGAAAACAAATATTTGTAGTCAACATGAACAATGATAAAAATAAAAACACTTGTTCAACAAGAACAGTTGACAAAATTTCACGGTCAAAATGACAACTATTTGTTCAACATGAACAATGATAACACTTTATAATAAAACACTTATTGTCCATCAGCAGCCCTTTTTGTCTGTACAACACTTTATGCACAACAAGAACACTTTTTGTCCAGCAACTTAAACACTTTTATTTACAAAAAAAAACAACAAACACTTTTCTATACTACACTTTTTGTACAACTGAATAAACAGACACGTGAACTAACAGCACAGTTGAACATTATGAATTTAAAAATAGGGTCCCCCCCCCGGGCCGCGGGGCCGAAGGCCGGCCGGCCGCGGGCGGGACCCCCCCCGGCCGCGGGAAGGGCCCCTCTCCCCCCGGGAGCCGCGAAGAAAAAAAAATAGTTGTCGTCACTGCAGGTTAGTTGAGGTTGGGTTAGTTGGGTCAGTGGTTAATGCTTGGGCTAGATGAGGTTGAGTGGAGGTGGTTAGTCCCGTTAGGTAAATTTACCCAGACCAATTTGATTGCGATAGTCTATGCATTAAACTGTATCTGAAATACTATATTGACCGTGGGGAAGAACAGTCACACCAGTCTCGAGAACATGGACTTTGTCGGATATACATGACATTACATTTTTTTCAACTCTCACAGTAAAATTTTTATACTGTAGAGAGCGAATTGTAAGCACTTGTGCTCTCGGCACTAGTCTACGTTCTTCACAGTCTCTGTACACACTCATATTGAAATCGCTCTTTACAAAGGGTGTAGGCACCCCTTTACACGCCTTCTTTTCTTCCCCACTATGAGTTTCCACGCAATAAACTTTGGGACCCGGGAACCCCCCCGGGATATCAAATCACTCCCCGTCTCTGATTTTAATTTTAATAGTTGGTTGGGGGCTTGACGTTTCACCAACTCGGGGTAGAGTGATGGATTCCAGTTGGTGAAATCCATCCGCGAGCTGATGCGCACCCCCTTTTCTAAATCACCCAATAAATCTAATTAAGTCCCATTTACCTTTAACAGCAGAGAATCTGTATCACCATAGTAAACTTGAACCTCCCCCTCCCGTGGCCATTGCACCTTGCACACATTGTAAAAGAACGACAACATGAGCTTTTTTGAAATTTCTAGTACTGAACTGCCTCCTGCAATATTCTTGTTCAGTACTACATTTCGCTTTCGCCTGTGTAGAAGAACCATGCCAGTCTCTATGCTCGTGAATGATGTAAAATTGGGGTCGGCAATAATTCGTGCACACTCTAGAGGGTCAGTCACAACATCACAGCGAGATCTATTACGAACGCTTTCACACATTTTGCCAAACGCTGAATTTAGGATGAGCTTATACAGTTCCTTCTCCACCTTTGAATTTGCCCTAGAGCGTTTATCGACAAAAGTGTCGATAAACGTTTTCAAGTAGGGTTGCTTATTTAACTTTAGGACCCATTGTATTTTATTTATCTTTAAGACATTGATAAACATACAATTCAAAATAACAAGGTTAAAAAAGATATTCTATATATGTTACAAATAATAAATAAGTGTTATGTGATATGGAGTCAAATGCATACCCATCTCCTCACCCAATTAACTATTGTATGGGCTCAGCGAGCCCCTACTCACGGATCTATCGATAATGGGACAAAAAAAATATTTGACTGAGTCCCGAAGGACCAATGGAATGTGACCGTCAACTTCACAGAACCCTTATGTTAAACTATTGTCCTTGACTGTGTTCCTATTGGGTACCTCACAGGAATTCTCAACCCAGTTATAGGTTCCACACGGCAAAGAGTAGTTGGATATTGCCGAGGGGTACACTGAGTTCATGTCCAAGAACACTGCATTTGACTTTGCACCGGTGCTTTTGCATCGGTTGATAAGACGCGGTCCCCATGAAAAACATACCCACCCCACCTTGAACGCACAACAAAAAGGTGCTGATCTACGTTTGTGATTAGGCCTATTTCCTCCCAGCTAAATTTTAAAATTAAATCCATAACTAAATGGGGTGTAGAAAAATAATAACCTATATCTAACCCGAACTCTGAATGGATCTGGTCTGTGTTCTTACAGATTATATCCAACAGAGTTAGAACGTCACTGGCCAAGTACAGTCTACAATAATCCCACCCATTTTTACAATCCCCCTTGGACCACAGCTTCTTGGCAAACTCATACTCCTCGGCTGTGCATTCACTGTTGGTCAGTGAATTGTAAAAAGCTTCAATTGGAGGTAGTTTCTCCTCTTTTAAGCGTGCGCCAGAACAGTAATAATCGTATGCATATATACCTTTGCAGGTCAACAGGTCATACATTTCACTGTCTTGAAAGTGCTGTTTAAGAAAGGGAAAGCTATCAAAATTGTCGCTTTTTTGCACTTGAATCAATTGACTCAATACCTTTGGGAAAAAACTAAAAGAATCTAAAAACCTAATTTTATTCCAGCACATATGCCCATTATCCCCTGCTTGCCATTTCAGTTCGAGAAGCAATAACTTCTCAGCTGATTTGGGAATTATCTTGTAGGTAAATGAACTATTTACCCATGGACAATCTACTCCCCCTCCCTCCCTATGCATACGTGCCAGTGCCGGTAAAATAAATTTTGAAATCATAATTGGAGTTATGAATAAAAACAGGGATAAAAAACTGCTGGCTAACATTTAAATTACACGATTGATGCGCAACTCCTCTAAAATTACTACCTCCCGATGAGAGTTCCGGCCACACAGGGTCCTGAGCTCTGTGGTTCCCCCTCCCCCCTCGTTTCCCTTTAGTCCCCTTATCCACCTCTACAAACTCCCCCTTACAAACCCAACATATTTTTTGATTTTTAATCGCGAGACGATCCTCTGCAGACAGCACCATTGGATAATGCGTATTTCTCAAACGAGAAATAGCACCACTAGCCGTGCCAATCAGTTTAGTCAATGCCTTGTCCATGCACTCCCGCTCATCCAATGTTTCAACTATTTCTAACAACCGCATGGTGTTAGAATTGTCTCTTTGCGCGTGGGCATAGGACACTGCAATAGCCTGATGTTCTTTGACTCGGTTTGGAAATTGTGGGTCATTCACCTCCACCAGCTTAGCTTCACAGTCCAAAGATATTTTGTTGCACTGGAGGAGGGTGTTTTGGAAATTTTTGAATCGTAAAATTGCCCTATCCCCTGAAACCGTTTCCACTGTCTGGTAGCCGTGACGGCTACAATGCCTCATGTGATCTCGCAGCTTTAATTCAGTCCAAAATCTAGAGAGGCATGTTGGAAAGTAGACCCATACCCCCCTTGGCTGAGCCTCCCCCAGACCTCTACTAATGTCAGTGATTGGCTTAAAATGACCGATTGCATTCGGTTCGCTATGTGGCGTATAAAACAACCAAAAACAGTGTCTGACCAGATCAACTGACGGACCCCTTACAGGGACTACCACCCCCTTCTTTTTAGAATGAACCCAATCTTCAAATTATGTTTCGTATTGTACCACAGTAACGCCAATATTCAAGTGGGCATTATCCCTTTCAAACCCGTCAAGGGATCGAAGCGTTACTGGACATTTCCCTTCCAAGGTCGAAAAATCTACAACTGAAAAAACGGACCCCTCCTATCCGTGTACAGCCCAATGATCTAAATTAGTCTTGGTAGCTTCCCGAGTTAGAGGCTCGAATGTTGAGATGAGGAAAGCATATCGGAAACACTTTTGATCTGTTTCAAAACAGATCCGCTGGACACCACGACAACCTACTAGATCTGGATTATAATTTAAAACTGTACCCGTGCCCCAATGCCCCCCTCTTAAAATAAAATCTTTCTTAAATTTACAAATATTTATACTTAAATTTTCAACAAAAAGAACTAGAGAGCCACTAGCGTTTTCATTAAAGTTCTCGAGATGCGTTATAATTTGATCCATCCAATCTAAGAAAGCACCCTCAAAATTTTCTAAATTTGAATAAACCAAACGCATCATGGAATGTATAAAATGATAATAAACTTCACTTTTTCCCTCATTCAAATATAATACCTGTAAAACAATGGAGACCTTAATTGAATCACTACCCCCCCCCCCTTGAATTTGATTCTCCAGACGTGCACGAATTTTTTCTACATATGCATGCACAATCTCTATAGGGTCATAAACACATTTTCCCGCCATTCGTGCATTAAAAGGGTCACCAAACGCTGCAGTGAAAAGAACTATATTATTTAAAATTCTGTTGGACAGCTGAAAGTCTGGGAGAGTTGTATCCCCCTCCCCCTCTTGGATAGTATACCCTCCTCCCCGGGGTTTAACAATATATGGTAACAGTTCCAAATCAGTGGGTCGAAGTGGCGTCGAGTGGTTATAGGAGGCGGGAGGGGTACCTGGTAAATCCCGGGGAAAAAACTATAAAAATTTCCATTTTTTTTGACTCAAGTCTACCAGCTCAACTGCGCTACGAGTATAATCAACATTTAAAAAATCACCTATAAACTAGTCAATATTATCTGGAATTTGATGTAAATCATCCCATAGTGAATTGTTGGGGGACTCCACGTGTGCCTCCTCTCCTTCCCCTTCTTCACTGGACGGCGAATATGGAACCAATGCTCGCCCAATCTATAGATGAAAAAATAGCTTATTTTCAAAGTGTTCAAATCATCCCCTACTGTTTTTAAAATTTGGATTATTATTGCTTAATAACATTTGGTTAATTCAACTGAAGATAATCTAAGATATGACATGGAAGGCAACAATTTGTTCGTTTATTTTCAAAGTGTTAATTTTTTTTTTTTCGGCGCTCCCCCCAGCGCCCCCCCGAACCGTGCCCCACAGCGCTACCCGGACCATCCGTGGCGCTTTTAGGAGCCACAGCGCATCCCTGTGGCGCTTCTCGGGCCTCGCATCGCTTCCCGCGATGCGTCTGGAGCCCGTGGCGCTTCCCTGACCCGTGGCTCTTCCCTGACCCGTGGCGCATCCCTGTGGCACTTCCCGGACTCATGGCGCATCCCTGTGGCAACGCTCCCCTGACACGTGGCGCATCCCCCCGGCGCTTCCCTAACCTTGCCCCCACAGCACTTCCCGGACCCATCGGTGCAGTCCGGGCTCCGCGACCCTTATTGTAGGCCACCGCGCGAGTGGTTGAAATGAAAAGCCTGAACTTCAGACAAGGAAACAGTGCATTTAAATGCTGTAAACCGTTAACTCAGTATATCGTCAACAATGTTTCCACATCACTAAAATATTGACAAGGGTTGTAAGATTGAAGGCTATTTTAAAATATCCTTGCGCAAATTACGGGATCCATATTTGACAAATATATAAATGTGAATAATCTCACTCAGTTCCTTCTCTTGAAACTTTGTGATATTCAATTGTGAAAAATAGGGGATTTTGAGTTTCAAATGGTGAGCATTAATTGAAATTACCCATGAAAAATATTCGCTTATGAGATAGCGGCGAAGAGATAGGGGGGAATGCATAGAAAATATCAAAGATTAGAAAAAATAGCATTTTGAGTTTCAATGGCAGTGATTATTAATAGAAATTACCTAAAAATATTCTCTTATGATATATCGAAGAGATAGCAAATATTATAAAAGAGCGGTTTCTTTGAAAAAAATTATATTTAGATATGTAATACGGTGTTAATATCTCACAGAGATAAGTTCATATTGGGGTTGAAATGGACTGAAAAATGAAGAAATAGATAGGTAGGAAAAAATGCTTACATTTTTATATCCCGGCTGCACTTGGGTGCCAGATGGCCCGGGTAGTGCGTGTTGGAGGGTGGACGGGGTGGCGTCGCTATGTTCTTGCGCGACTGGGCCGGCTATTTCACGATCTTGCATAGCTTCTGCATTGTTGTTAGCCGCCCACTCTCTATTTAACTTTCTGCCAGGCTGCATTGGGGCTGGCACTGATGGGGCTGCCTCGTCATCTTTGGCTTTCATGGAAGGAGGGGGCACGCATTCTTCATAATTTGCCTTAAAAAGAACAGAATAAATAGCATCAAAATAATTTGCCCCTTTTTTAGAGAAAGAAAGTTAGTATCATCATCCATATAATTTTTTTTAGAAAAGGCATTTATCACTAAGAAAGCACAACGTAAAAAATTTCGTGAAATATACTAATTGCATCCTTTTTTGAATCTGAGAATTACGGCTCACTGAGCCCTTCAAAAGCCTGCCTATATAAATCGGCCTAATTTCTTATTTTAGGTGTTTCTGTTCTTTTCTGGTTTTAATCTGCATTGTGCACGCCTTGTTTGATGCATTTAAAGTATTAACGGTATTTTTTATCTTTCCATATCCTTTTACGATAGCTGGTATTTATCACACACCCCGAAAAAACAGCCCACGGAAAATAACCCCCACGGAAAATATCCCTGAGAAAAGACATAGGAAAATACCCCCTCCCTCCACCGAAAGATATGGTAAAAATGCTATTCAATTTACGCATAATAAAGCAATGTATCTTTTTCTCAAACTCACCCCCCTTACCTTTCACACGACGAAACAGTTTGTTTTCATTTTAAAATGATGGCGATAGAATTGAGGCATGGCCCCCTCCCCCTTTCGCCAATGTCCTAAATATATTGTTAGATCTTAATTTGAAAATAACGAGATTTCACCGGTTCTCCAAAAAGAGATTGTATATGCCTGCGCTTAATAAATTGCAATCTCTTTTTGCTTAAAACTGTTTAATTTGACAGAAGAATAGTTCCATTGACCGCGTTTGTAAGCCGGAAAAAGGGTGACAAAGTAATTATATGCTTGCGGAAATGTATTGTCAAGTTAGCGGCTTAATAGCGACTGGTGTCACAGAGAAAGAATAAATTTGAGAAAATGTATTTCTTTTTACGGTGGTTAGCTTTCGATGGTAAAAGAATATATTTTCGTTTTCATTGCAAAGTGATGTTTGTATTAGAGTGGTGGGGGGGGATTTAGCGGGAAATATAGAGGGAAGGAATGTATCAAAATGGTATTTCTTTTTGCGAGAATTTGGGGTTGGAAGACAATGGGAGAGGGAGGGGGATATTGTTAGACCCTAATTCGAAAATAACTTGTTTCTCTACTTCTATACAGGTTGCATAGGCCTAGCTTAATTGTCTGCATGAAACCGTTTTAATTTGATAGGAGAAAAAAATTCCCATTTTGATCTGAGAAAGCTTTTACAGGAAGTGCTTTAAAAAGGGTGACAGCTAATTTTAGGCATCGCGCTGGAGCATTATGTCAAAACCAGAGCGATATTTTCATTAAAAATTGACAGAAGTCAGCGGTCACTTTAGCTGGAAATATAGAAGTATGGATAATTATTTCTTTTTGCGACAATTTGATTGTAGAACAATGGTGGGGGAGGGTTAGGTTTTGAGGGTAAAAGAATATATTTTATGTTTTCCTAGTGAGTATAAAGATTGTAAAGTGATGTTTGTATTGTATGTGGGGGGGGGGGGGGGGGTTTACCCCAATATATTAGAGGGTGACCACGGAAAAAAAATTTATTTTGAAAATAAAAAAAATTAAAAAATAACTTACATGGTAAATTGAATTTGCCAAGGCTTCAAGTTCATCAATAATTTCATGTGTTCTATCCATTGTGTCACAATACTTTCTGATAATTTAATCACATTGCATGTCCGTTATATACGAAATCTCAGGGTCGAATTGTTATGTAACGGGGAAATCATATGTAACAAGCCCTCTGATTGGCTGAGAAGGAGGATGTATCCGACTCGCTGATTGGCTGAGAAGGAAACACGTGATCTAACTGTTTTCGGGAAACTCATAACATTTGGCTCGAGAGCAACAACAACAAATACTATTTCTGGACACCATGACATTCGCGATCGATTACGCAATCAAGTTCTCGGAAATTCACTTCCCCCTCGAGTCCTAGATCAATAACATTGTTCCCGTTATAATTCAATGCGCATGTGCAACCTTCGTCCCGGAGTTATTACACATAGAAACATCAAATAAATCGACCTTGGAAAAAAGAGGTCATTGACCCCATTACGCAATCTTTCTCCCTAGGGAGGCTATGCCCTTATTAGGAGCCCTGTCAGTATTCTCTGCCCATATAAGGAGCCCTGTTTGTACCTCCTGACCCCTCTCTGCTCGTGTTTATTTGTTTGTTTTTTTCCCAGGGGTGATCATATCAACCCAGTGGTCCTAGAATATCGCTAGATGGCTCATTTCAACGGAAATTAAAAGTTCTAGTGCCCTTTTTAAGTGACAAAAAAATAGAGGGCAACTAGGGTCTCTCCCACGCTCATTTTTTCCAAAGTCACCCGATCAAAATTTTGAGACGGGCTTTTTGTTCAGCATAGTCGAAACATATAATAACTATGTCTTTGAGGATGACTTAATCTCCCACAGTCCCCGGGTGAAGGGCTGCAAGTTATGAACTTTGCATAATGTTTACATATAGTATTAGTTACTGGGAAGTATACAGACGTTTTCAGGGGGGATTTTTTCTGGTATTAGGGGGCGGGGTGGGGGTGGATCGGCGGCTACGTGGGAGGATCTTTCTATGGATGAAGTTTTCATGGGGGAAGGGACATTGCTATGAATGGGGGGACGGATTCCCCAGCATTATTTAAAAAAAGATCAGAAATTAAATTAAAAAAAACAAGTTTTCAACTGAAAGTAAGGAGCAACATCAAAACTTAAAACGAACAGAACTTATTACGTATATTATTGGTTTCGCCCCTAGTCAATACCTCGCTCTTTGCTCTAAATTATTTTAGTACTTTCATAAGAGGTATTTATTCTAATTAACGGCCTTTGTGATTAAGGGGTCATTTTTAAAGAATTGGAACAAAATTCTAACTTTACCGTAAAGAGCGAGGTATTGACTAGGGGGCGAACCCCCTAATATACATATTTAAAATATATGAATATAGAAGTTCGTTAAGTAAGTTAATTCGTAAGTTACGTATATTTATTACTAATAAAAACGTTCGTAAATAAATTAAACAACTTTCGGGAAAGCCATTTAACAAAAAAATAAAAATAATGTACAAATTTCGTTTTAATTATTCATGTACGGTGAGCCAAAATCAAAACTTGCATTAGTTCAAAAATGTTCAGAAATTGAATAAAACAAAACAATTTTTTTTTAACTGAAATTAAGGAGTGATATTAAAACTTAAAAGAACAGAAATTATATCGTATATAAAAGGGGCTGTCCCCTGCTCAACGCCTCGCTCTTTACGCTAAAGTTTGACTCTTTCTCACAACTCTATTTTAAAACAATAAAAAACTTTAGTGTAAAGAGCGAGGCGTTGAGGAGGGGACAGCTCCTTTCATATAGGCTTACGGTAGAATTTCTGTTCGTTTTAAGTTTTAATGTCGCTCCTTATTCTCAGTTGAAAAAATTTGTTTTGTTTATTTAATTTTAAGGAAAAGCGGTTAGCTTTGAATTTAGATAAGTCGGTAGTTATGAAGCTTAGGACTAACGGTCAAATAGAGATTTAGATTTAGCTATTGAGGGGAGGAAACACAAATAGTTGAAGAATTTAATTATTTAGGAATTAAGTTAATAGCTGATGGAAAACAGAAGAGGCATATAGAGGATGTGGTAATTAAAGGGAATAGGCTAATGGTAATGTTCCTTAGAAGTAGTATTAAAGAATTAGGCCTAAATGATATTAAGCTGCAGAAGACAATTTTGGATTGAAGGTTAATTTTAGTAGTACATTATGGATCAGAATTGTGGGGGTGAGAAAGGAATGGAGTTAGAAAGGATTCAGCTTAGGTACTTTAAACACAGACAGTTTGAAATGATATGTTTAATAGTCTAGTAATAAGACGAGATTTAGGCCTAGACCCCCTTAGGACTAAAAGACTAGTAAAAATGCTCAAGTTTTGGAAAAGGATAACAGCATTACCTTAGGCTAGATTAGTTAAGGTAGCATAAAGGGGAATGATAAATGAGTATCAAGGGGTAGGCATAGGAGGAGAAGTAGGATCCGTGGCAAGAAAGGTAAAGATTGTACTGCGAGAGCAGGAGATCCAATTATGGCTGGCTGGTCGGGCTGCTGCAGCGTCTCTACGTGTGTACGTGGAGGTCAAGGAGGCGTGGGGAAGGAATATTTTTTCAAAGTGGGACTTCAGGGGAAGGATATAAGATGAGCCATTTCAATAAGATGTAATTTTATGCCTTTTGGTAAAAGAATTGGGCAGGTTTAGCTTGCAGAAGGGTCCGTGTTTTTGCCTGATGTGCTAACAAAATGATGACTTAGAGCACTTTATGCGCAATTGTATGGATTTCAAGGATTTGAGGGCTGAAACTTTTGGAATTGGGGTAAATGGGGAGGATCAGATGGTCAGAAATTTAGAAAGTAAGTGAAAAGTCGATATTAAGAATGTGGGGAAGTACGCACGTGTAGCCATAAAGCATGCAGCACAGAGAGCGATTTTTGTAGGGTGGAGATAGGCGGGACAAGAAAAGAATGTTGAAATACAAATTATACGGTGTGCTTGAAACATTTTCTTTTTTCTGTTTTTTAGATGATGTATGTAGCTTTAAAGCATTTAAAACATATTGATTATGTCCGCAAAATTTTGTGTATTATGTTAGTTTTATGGTATTATGTGCCCTATTATGTTTGCTTGTCTTTTGCAATTGTTATGCTTTTCCATTGTTATTATTATATACTCTGTTATGTGTGTTAATATCAAGTGGTATTGTGTTGTATTATTTGCTGTTTTTTTGCCATGGCCCAAAGTGACTTCCGTTGAAATAAATATTTATTTATCTATGTATCTAATCCATGTTCTGACCACTTAACTAGCTCTCTATTCGCTTTGGCTATTGCCTTACTGAAAGCCATTGGGTTATGTTGACCCAAATAATCTCCTCTCTACTCCATAATAGACTCAGAGTCCTCAAAAAGTTTTATATTCCATTGGACTTCTACACGAAAAATTGTTTAATTCACATGTTGCCTTTTCTTTTGCGACTATTTCTACAACTTGTAAGTCGTGTTGCGTAAGTCCTTCGCGTAAGTCCGTGTGGTTTAAGCCCTTCTCACTACTTTTTGGCGCAAGGCTGTCTATGCAAAAAATTCAAACAGTTCGTGGTAACGAACTGTAAATAAGGAGCGACCCGGCTCAATAGTAACCGAAACTATAAAAACCGGAATTTTGATACCCATAGATACATCAATAGAATCATAATTTTATACTGATTTCAAATATATAAGTTTCATTAAGTTTAGTTATATCCAACAAAAGTTACGTGCCTGAGAAAATTTGCCTTATTTTACAAAAAAGGGGGAAACACCCCACAAAAAGTCATAGAACTTTAATAAAATCACACCATCGGATTCAGCGTATCAGAAAACCCTACTGCGTAAGTTTCAAGCTCCTGTCTGCAAAAATGTGGAATTTTGTATTTTTGTCAGAAGAAAGATCACGGAGGCGTGTTTATTTGTTGTTTTTTTTTCCAGGGGAGATCGTATCGATCCAGTAGTCCTAGAATATCATCGTCAGAGGGCTCATTTGAACGGAAATTAAAAGTTCTAGTGCCCTTTTTAAGTGAACAAAAAAATTGGAGGGCAACTTGGCCCCCTCCCACGCTCATTTTTCCCAAAGCTACCCATTTAAAATTTTGAGATAGCCATTTTGTTCTTCATAGTCGAAAGTCTATGTCTTTAAGGATGACTTAATCCCCCAAAGTTCCCGGGGGAAGGGCTCGAAGTTATGAACTTTGCCCATTGTTTACATATAATATTGGTTAATGGGAAGTATAAAGACGTTTCAGGAGTGATTTTTTTCTGATGGGAAGGGGGTGTCGAAGGAGGGGGATACGGGGGAGGATCCTTCCATGGAGGATGTTTCCTTGGGGGAAGGGACATTTCTATGAAGGGGGCGCCAGATTTCCCAGCATTATTTAAAAACGATCAAAAATTAAATAAAAAAAACTAGTTTTTTCAACTGAAAGTAAGGAGCAACATTAAAGCGTAAAACTAACAGATATTATTACGTATATGAGGGGGTTCGCCCCGTAGTTAACACCTCGCTCATTACGCTAAGTTTTTTTTTAGTACTTTCAAAAGAGCTATCTATTCTAATTAACAGGCCTTTGTGATTCGTACAAAATTCGAACTTTAGCGTAAAGAGCGAGGTATTGACTAGGGAGCAAACTCCCTAATATACGTAATAAAAATATACGAATACAGAAGTTCGTTACGTAAGTTAATTCGTAAGTTACGTCAGAACAAAATTTCGAGAAAGCCATTTAGCCAAAAAAGTAAAATTAATGTACAAATTTTGTTTTAATTATTCATGTACGGCGAGCCAAATCATAAGCTGCATTAATTCAAAAACGTTCAGAAATTAAATAAAAAAAAAGTTTCTTTAACTGAAAGTAAAGAGCGACATTAAAACTTAAAACGAACAAAAATTATTCCGTATATGAAAGGGGCTGTACCCTCCTCAATACCTCGCTCTTTGTGCTAAAGTTTGAATTTGTCACACAACTTTATTTTTTAAAACAATAAAAAACTTTAGCGTAAAGAGCGAGGTATTGAGGAGGGTACATCCCCTTTCATATACGGAATAATTTTGGTCCGTTTTAAGTTTTATTGTCGCTCCTTACTTTCAGTTAAAAAAACTTGTTTTTTTTTAAATTTAATCTAATACTAGATTTAGGGATCCCCGCTTGTAACTTATCGACAGCACACACATTGCGTAATGACGGTTCACATATCTCATGTAAGGACGGCGCACAGCTTACGCAATGGCACTGCACACATCACTGTCACATAATACTATTTTGACATTCCATTTTTCGTCAAAACGTTCAAGGCATTTTTTTTTCTTTGAGCTTTATAACGGCGCAAACTTTATGTAAGGTCAGCACACGTTGCATAATGAAGGTGCACATGCTGCGTAATGGCAGCACGCCACATCATTGTCACATAATAGTTCTTTGACATTTTATTTTTCCTCGAAACGTACACCGCGTTTTTTTCTTTCTTTCAAAGCGTTTTTTTTTGCTTTATTTTTTTTTCTTTAGCTTTTTGTCCTCACTGGGACTCAAAATGTCACTTTCTTTCCAATGGAATAGCGCCCCAAGCATCAGGACTAAATTGCTATTCCTAGTATTCTGTATCAAGAACTACATTCTAAAAATAACCTATTGAGCGACACCGGAAATTTTCTCATATTTGAAGCATGATGGAATGGCGTGATTACTGCCAAAATTTGGCACGCACTCGGAAAAAATATATTTCCAGACACAATTGCTGTTAATGTATTTTAGTAATAAAAAGGAAAGGGATGCTTAAATTATGTAAACACCTAGGTGTTAGAAACGCATCCTAAATAGTAAATCTTAAAAACAGAGACTTTGTAAATAAAAACAAATTTACAACAATATTAAAACAAAGAAAATGTAGTTGAAAACACGACAAAAAAAATTAACTAGAAAAAGCTTAAAAACAATTAAGTATAAGCAAAAAAAAATCACACGTTAAAGAAAAATACATCAATTATTTTCAGAGGGACAAGATTGATATTAGAGATAAATTCAAATCATATTCAGCTGTTTCTGAGTGCTTTTAACTAAAATTTCTCGTTTCTTCGACCTAAACTTATGAGTATTTCACACCTTTGAAGCAATATACGCCTTCACCTCCCCTCACCCTCCTAGCAATCATTTTTGGGGGCAAAAAATGACTAAGGCTATTCTAGTATTTGAGGACTTTAAACAATTGTTTACCATAGTTTAACATTTGTTTCATATTTTTAATAATTTCTAGGGCTTATGGCCTGAGGTGTGAGAGTTTAAGAAATTATTTTAGTATTTTTTTTTTCGTTATTTTCCGCAGATTTAATAGATCCAAAACCTACACAATTCAAACATGAGAGTGGAATGGCACTGCGACACCATTTTCATACACATCCACGGGCAATTTTGACTAAGGCTACCCTAGTACTTGTGGATTTTAAACAATTATTTATCATATTTTAACGTTTGTTTCATATTTTTAATATATTCTAGGGATTAGGGGACCAATGTTTTGAGAGTTTTATGATATTATTTAATGTTTTTCGTTATTTTTCACAGGTTTAATAGATCCATGGCTTACAAAATTCAAACATGAGAGCCGAATGGCACTGTGACACCGTTTTCACACACATCTAGGGGCAATTTTGACTAAGGATATGCTATCTCTTGAGGAAAACAATTATCTTCCATATTTTAACATGTGTTTCATATTTTCAATATTTTCTAGGGCTTATGGCCAGAGGTCTGAGAGTTTTTATGATATTATTTTAATATTTTTCGTTATTTTCATCGGGTTTAATAGATCCAAGGCTTACAAAATTCAAACTAGAGAGTGGAATGGCACTGCGACACCGTTTTCAAACACATATAGCGGCAATTTTGACTAAGGTTTTGCTAACACTTGAGGATTTTAAGCAATTATTTACCATATTTTAACATTTATTTCCTATTTTTAATATTTTTTAGGGCTTAGGAGACCAATGTTTTGGTCGTTTTAAGATATTATTTTAATATTTTTTGTTATTTTCCTCGGGCTTAATAGATCCAAGGCTTAAGTAAGTCAAAAATGAGAGCAGAATGGCACTACGACACCGTTTTCACACAAATCTAGGGGCCATTTGGACTAATGGTGTGCTTGTACTAGTGAGTTTTAAACAATTAGTTATCATACTTTGATATTTTTTTTCATATTTTTAATGTTTTCTAGGGCTTACGGGCAGAGATCGGAGAGTTTTAAGATTTTATTTTAATAGTTTTTATATTCTTCGTTGTTTTCCTCAGGTTCAATAGATCCAGGGATTACAAATTTCAACCTGGAGACCAGATTGGTACTGCGAAACCTATTTCAGACACATTTAGGGGCAATTATGACTAAGGGTCTGCTAGGACTTGAGGATTTAAACAATCATATACCATATTATAGCATTTGTTGCATTTTTAAAAATGTTTTTAGGGCTTATGGGACCAATATTTTGAGAGTTTTTAATATATTATTTTAATAATTTGTCATATTTTTCATTATTTTCCTCAGGTTTAATAGATCCAGGGCTAACGAAATTCAGCCTGAAGACCAGAGTGGCACCAAAATATCTTTTTTCATACACATCTGATGGCAATTTTGACTAAGGGTATGCTAGCACTTGAGGATTTTAAACAATTATTAACCCTATTTAAAAAACTGGACTTGGCATATTGAAAGCGCGAGATATTAGAGTTGATATTGGTCATAAATTACAAATATAGTTAAAAGAACCTTTAAAACAGACTCTGAAGTTGGAGTTTTATGGCTGCCCCCTCCTCCCATAGAAATCATTTCCAGAGAGCAGGGTTGATATTAGATGCAAATTTTTAGGTACTATAAGAGTATTTCAGAAAGCTATTAACTAAAATGTCTCGTTTCTTTGAGCCAAGACTATGAATATTCCACCCCATCTTGAAAATATACAGGTGCCCCATTCTCCCTAGCAATCATTTACAGAGGTCTGGGTTGATATTAGATGCAAAATTTTAGCCATTATTAAGGTATTTCCGATAGCCCTGAGCGAAAATTTAACGTTTCCTTGAGTGAAAGTCGTTTTCAGCCCCCTCCTCCTCAGTAAAAATTATTTAACGTCTCCACCTTATCTTTTAGTCTGTAGAAAATGATACTACAAGAAATTCGCACCAGAGCGATATTATTTGACTGCCCCCTGACATCACATCGTCATCATCATTTCCAAGACATTTTCAGACTTTTTTGTTAAAAATTATGCTTCAATCCGGTGATTCAAGTTTTGCAAGCTTGCTACTTCTAACAGAAAACATGTTAGTGTAAACAGAAAATTGTTACTTCGAAGTGTAATTTGTCGTCTTTGTTGGAATACGTTCTGCTATTAGAAAATATTTCTTACTATTAAGAAAAAGCAGTTTCTTCCAAGAGATATAGAATAGTATTAAGTAAAATTTTGTTAGTATTAAGCACGGCATATAAATTATAGGCAGTATGATCTTACCCTATCTCACCCATTATAAAAACCCAGACCGAGGTAAGAGTGCTCCAGAGAACGTATAAGCATAAGTGACATTAGATCTTTTCATGGGTAGACAAGTCAGATTTCTCTTGAACGCGAAACTTGGCTTCAACGTTGGAACACTAAATTTTGAAGAAACTAATTTTAAATTAATTTATTTCAAGACATAAGTAGAGAAGCCTCAGGAGGTCCGATCGCTCACCCCTGCTGCCACCTACAACTTTTTGTAACACCAAATAAGGGCATGGAATCCCTAGGGAGAACACGTGGTTAATGGGGTCAATGACCTAAATTTCCAAGATCGATGTTGTTGTTGTTATTGTTTTGGCCATGTGCATAGAGTCATTAGGGAGAACACGTGGTTAATTAAAGCGATTGGGAATTTGGAACACCTGTGCTGTCAGTCATTAATCAAATTGTTTCCAGGCAAAGTTTAATAATGTCTGACAGGTACTGTCAATCATTAATCAAATTGTTTCCAGGCGAAGTTTAATAATGTCTGACAGGTGATGTCAAGATTGATTGATTTGTCACGAAATGGGAATTAATTTGTTGTTTCTAAGGGGAATTATTGATTCAAGAAAGAGGAATTAATTTGTTGTTTCTAAGGGGAATTATTGATTCACGAAAGGGGAATTAATTTGATGTTTCTAAGGGGAAGGTGGGGAAGAGATATATTGATTGCGTAATCGAAGGGAGAGAATTCCCGAGCAATTGATTACATAATCGGTAGAACCCTATAAGGAGCTCGTGACGGGAATCCATTTATGGGCATAGAATGACGTAATCAACTAGGACAAATGGATTTCTGAGAAATTGATTACATAATCGGTAGAACCCTATCAGAAGGTCATGACGGGAATCCATTTATGGGCATAGAATGACGTAATCAACTAGGACAAATGGATTTCTGAGAAATTGATTACATAATCGGTAGAACCCTATCTGAAGGTCATGACGGGAATTCATTTATGGGCATAGAATGATGTAATCGACTAAGACAATTGGATTTCTGAGAAATTGATTACATAATCGGTAGAACCCTATCAAGAGGTCCTGACGGGAATCCATTTATGGGCATAGAATGACGTAATTAACTAGGACAAATGGATTTCTGAGAAATTGATTACATAATTGGTAGAACCCTATCAGAAGGTCATGACGAGAATTCATTTATGGGCATAGAATGACGTAATCGACTAAGACAAGCAAGTTACTTTCTTAAAATCCCTCCTAAACCCATTTTCCAACTTGAAGTACTTATCTTTTTCACTCACAACTATAATTTACAGCTTTTAGGATACCTCAACACCAAGAAATACTTTTCAAAGACCGTTTCAGAGCAAGTTACTTTCTTAATGTTACTCCTAAGCCCATTTTGCAACTTGAAGTACTTATCTTTTTCACCCACAACTATACTTTACAGCTTTTGGATACCTCAACACCAAGAAATACTTCTCAAAGATCATTTCAGAGCAAGTTACTTTCTTAATGTTCCTCCTAAACCCATTTTCCAACTTGAAGTACTTATCGTTTTCACCCACAACTATATTTTACAGCTTTTGGATACCTCAACACCAAGAAATACTTTTCAAAGACAATTTCAGAGCAAGTTACTTTCTTAATGTCCCTCCTAAACCCATTTTTGCAACTTGAAGTACTTATCTTTTTCACCACAACTATACTTTACAGCTTTTTGAGTGTCCCAACACCAAGAAATACTTTTCAAAGACCATTTCAGAGCAAGTTACTTTCTTAATGTCCCTCCTAAACCCATTTTCCAACTTGAAGTACTTATCTTTTTCACCCACAACTGTACTTTACAGCTTTTTGGATACCTCAACACCAAGAAATACTTTTCAAAGAGCATTTCAGAGCAAGTTACTTTCTTAATGTTCATTCTAAACTCATTTTGCAACTTGAAGTACTTATCTTTTTCACCCACAACTATACTTTACAGCTTCTTGGTTACCTCAACACCAAGAAATACCTTTCAAAGACCATTTCAGAGCAAGTTACTTTCTTAATGTCCCTCTTAAACCCATTTTCCAACTTGAAGTACCTATCTTTTTCACTCACAACTATACTTTACAGCTTCTTGGTTACCTCAACACCAAGAAATACCTTTCAAAGACCATTTCAGAGCAAGTTACTTTATTAATGTCCCTCCTAAACCCATTTTGCAACTTGAAGTACCTATCTTTTTCACTCACAACTATACTTTACAGCTTTTTGGATACCTCAACAGAAAGAAATACTTTTCAAAGACCATTTAAGAGCAAGTTACTTTCTTAATGTCCCTCCTAAACCCATTTTGTAACTTGAAGTACTTATCTTTTTCACTCACAACTATACTTTACAGCTTTTTGGATACCTCAACAACAAGAAATACTTTTCAAAGACCGTTTCAGAGCAAGTTACTTTCTTAATGTCCCTCCTAAACCCATTTTGCAACTTGAAGTACTTATCTTTTTCCGCCACAACTATACTTTACAGCTTTTTGGATATCTCAACACCAAGAAATACTTTTCAAAGACCCTTTCAGAGCAAGATACTTTCTTAATGTCCCTCCTAGACCCATTTTGCAACTTGAAGTACTTATCTTTTTCACCCACAACTATACTTTACAGCTTTTTGAGTGTCCCAACACCAAGAAATATTTTTCAAAGACCATTTCAGAGCAAGTTACTTTCTTAATGTTCCTCCTAAACCCATTTTCCAACATGAAGTACTTATCTTTTTCACCCACAACTATACTTTACAGATTTTTGGATACCTCAACACCAAGAAATACCTTTCAAAGACCATTTCAGAGCAAGTTACTTACTTAATGTCCCTCCTAAACCCATTTTCCAACTTGAAGTACTTATCATTATCAAACACAACTATACTTTACATCTTTTTGGATTCCACAAAACCAAGAAATAATTTTCAAAGACCTTTACAGAGCAATTTTTTTTCTTAATTCCACTCCTAAACCCATTTTCCAACTTGAAGTACTTATCTTTTTCACCCACAACAATACTTTTACAGATTTTCGGTAACATCATCACCAAGACATAATATTAAAATAACATTTCATAGCAAGTTATTTTCTTAATGTCCCTCCTAAACCCACTTTCCAACTTGAAGTACTTATCTTTTTCACCCACAACTGTACTTTACAGCTTTTTGGATACCTCAACACCAAGAAATACTTTTCAAAGACCATTTCATAGCAATTTAATTTCTTAATGTCTCTCCTAAACCCATTTTCCAACTTGAAGTACTTATCTTTTTCACTCACAACTATACTTTACAGCTTTTTGAATGCTCCAACACCAAGAAATACTTTTCAAAGGCATTTCAGAACAAGTTCTTTTCTTAATATGCTTCTTAAACCAATTTTACAAATTTTAAATTTTTCCATAGTAGATAGAAAAAGCTATATCATAGCTGTGAATATTTTCTCGAAAGATAAGCAGTTCTATTTCAATTTTAAATTTTCTCAATGAAGTGAAGAAAAGTTCAAGTTCTCTTCTGAATTGTCTCAATGAAAAAAAAATTAGATTTTTTTAGTTTTAGAACAGAAAAAGTGTTATCATTGATGAAAAATATTATTTCTAAGAGAAATTTTCGTGTTTTCAGTAAAAGTATGTTAGTATTAAGGTAAAATATCATTACTTTGATGAGTGGGTTTGTTAGCGTTAAGCAAAACTTGATAATTCTGACAGAAAAGTTGTTATCACAATCAAAAAATGTTGCTTCTATGAAAAAATTTGCTATCTTTGCTAGAAAACTTGCTAGTTCGAACAGAAAAGTGTTATCAGTGATGAAAAATATTATTTCTAAGAAAAATTTTTGTTTGTTGGTCTTTTGGGTGTGTCGGGGGGCCTTTGGGGACCTTTGGGTTTGGTATCCTTTGGTGGGCATTGTGGGGACCGGAGGGCCTGGGGCCTTTGGGGACCGGGGGGTTCCTTCGGGTTGGGGATTACTTTTTCTATCTTCCACCGAAAAATTAGAATTGAACTTTAAATTTCTTTATGTATTTTGAAATAAAGAACAGAAGTGGAAGATTTTTGTTTTCTCTGGAGAAATTAGAATTGAAGTGTGTTCTTTGGTAAAGTTCGGAAGAGAACTTGAACTTTTCTTCGCTTCGTTGAGAAAATTTGGAACAGTATTTTAAATTTTTCAACCCTTTGAGAAAAATCTGAACTAAAGTGGAAAATTTTTTTATTATTTGGAAAAATAGAATTGAATAAAAACTAATTTTTTTTTCATTGAGACAATTCAGAAGAGAACTTGAACTTTTCTTCACTTCATTGAGAAAATTTAAAATTGAAATAGAACTGCTTATCTTTCGAGAAAATCTTCACAGCTATGATATAGCTTTTTCTATCTACTATGGAAAAATTAGAATTTGCAAAATTGGTTTAAGAAGCATATTAAGAAAAGAACTTGTTCTGAAATGCCTTTAAAAAGTATTGCTTGGTGTTGGAGTATTCAAAAAGCTGTAAAGTATAGTTGTGGGTGAAAAGGATAAGTACTTTAAGTTGGAAAACGGGTTTAGGAGGGACATTAAGAAAGGAACTTGCTCTGAAATGGTAATTGAAAAGAATTTCTTGGTGTTGATGTAACCAAGAAGCTGAAAAGTACAGTTGTGGATGAAAAAGATAAGTACTTCAAGTTGGAAAATGGGTTTAGGAGGGACATTAAGAAGTTAACTTGCTCTGAAATGGTCTTTGAAAAGTATTTCTTGGTGTTGAGGTATCAAAAAAGCTGTAAAGTATAGTTGTGAGTGAAAAAGAAAAGTACTTCAAGTTGGAAAATGGGTTTAGGAGGGACATTAAGAAAGTAACTTGCTCTGAAATGTTCTTTGAAAAGTATTTCTTGGTGTTGAGGTAACCAAAAAGCTGTAAAGTATAGTTGTGGGTGAAAAAGATAAGTACTTCAAGTTGGAAAATGGGTTTAGGAGAGACATTAAGAAAGTAACTTGCTTTGAAATGGTGTTTGAAAGGTATTTCTTGGTGTTGAGGTATCCAAAAAGCTGTAAAGTATAGTTGTGGGTGAAAAAGATAAGTACTTCATGTTGGAAAATGGGTTTAGGAGGAACATTAAGAAAGTAACTTGCTCTGAAATGGTCTTTGAAAAGTATTTCTTGGTGTTGGGACACTCAAAAAGCTGTAAAGTATAGTTGTGGGTGAAAAAGATAAGTACTTCAAGTTGCAAAATGGGTCTAGGAGGGACATTAAGAAAGTATCTTGCTCTGAAATGGTCTTTGAAAAGTATTTCTTGGTGTTGAGGTATCCAAAAAGCTGTAAAGTATAGTTGTGGATGAAAAAGATAAGTGCTTCAAGTTGCAAAATGGGTTTAGGAGGGAGATTAAGAAAGTAACTTGCTCTGAAACGGTCTTTGAAAAGTATTTCTTGGTGTTGAGGTATCCAAAAAGCTGTAAAGTATAGTTGTGGGTGAAAAAGATAAGTACTTCAAGTTACAAAATGGGTTTAGGAGGGACATTAAGAAAGTAACTTGCTCTGAAATGGTCTTTGAAAAGTATTTCTTTGTGTTGAGGTATCCAAAAAGCTGTAAAGTATAGTTGTGAGTGAAAAAGATAGGTACTTCAAGTTGCAAAATGGGTTTAGGAGGGACATTAATAAAGTAACTTGCTCTGAAATGGTCTTTGAAAGGTATTTCTTGGTGTTGAGGTAATCAAGAAGCTGTAAAGTATAGTTGTGAGTGAAAAAGATAGGTACTTCAAGTTGGAAAATGGGTTTAAGAGGGACATTAAGAAAGTAACTTGCTCTGAAATGGTCTTTGAAAGGTATTTCTTGGTGTTGAGGTAACCAAGAAGCTGTAAAGTATAGTTGTGGGTGAAAAAGATAAGTACTTCAAGTTGCAAAATGAGTTTAGGATGAACATTAAGAAAGTAACTTGCTCTGAAATGCTCTTTGAAAAGTATTTCTTGGTGTTGAGGTATCCAAAAAGCTGTAAAGTACAGTTGTGGGTGAAAAAGATAAGTACTTCAAGTTGCAAAATGGGTTTAGGAGGAACATTAAGAAAGTAACTTGCTCTGAAATGGTCTTTGAAAAGTATTTCTTGGTGTTGGGACACTCAAAAAGCTGTAAAGTATAGTTGTGGGTGAAAAAGATAAGTACTTCAAGTTGCAAAAATGGGTTTAGGAGGGACATTAAGAAAGTGACTTGCTCTGAAATGGTCTTTGAAAAGTATTTCTTGGTGTTGAGGTATCCAAAAGCTGTAAAGTATAGTTGTGGGTGAAAAAGATAAGTACTTCAAGTTGGAAAATGGGTTTAGGAGGAACATTAAGAAAGTAACTTGCTCTGAAATGATCTTTGAGAAGTATTTCTTGGTGTTGAGGTATCCAAAAGCTGTAAAGTATAGTTGTGGGTGAAAAAGATAAGTACTTCAAGTTGCAAAATGGGCTTAGGAGGAACATTAAGAAAGTAACTTGCTCTGAAACGGTCTTTGAAAAGTATTTCTTGGTGTTGAGGTATCCTAAAAGCTGTAAAGTATAGTTGTGAGTGAAAAAGATAAGTACTTCAAGTTGGAAAATGGGTTTAGGAGGGACATTAAGAAAGTAACTTGCTTGTCTTAGTTGATTACGTCATTCTATGCCCATAAATGAATTCCCGTCACGACCTTCTGATAGGGTTCTACCGATTATGTAATCAATTTCTCAGAAATCCATTTTTTCTAGTTTATTACGTCATTCTATGCCCATAAATGGATTCCCGTCAGGACCTCCTGATAGGGTTCTACCGATTATGTAATCAATTTCTCAGAAATCCAATTGTCTTAGTCGATTACGTCATTCTATGCCCATAAATGAATTCCCGTCATGACCTTCTGATAGGGTTCTACCGATTATGTAATCAATTTCTCAGAAATCCATTTGCCCTAGTTGATTACGTCATTCTATGCCCATAAATGGATTCCCGTCATGACCTTCTGATAGGGTTCTACCGATTATGTAATCAATTTCTCAGAAATCCATTTGTCCTAGTTGATTACGTCATTCCTTGCCCATAAATGGATTCCCGTCACGAGCTCCTTATAGGGTTCTACCGATTATGTAATCAATTTCTCGGGAATTCTCTCCCTTCGATTACGCAATCAATATATCTCTTCCCCACATTCCCCTTAGAAACATCAAATTAATTCCCCTTTCGTGAATCAATAATTCCCCTTAGAAACAACAAATTAATTCCCCTTTCTTGAATCAATAATTCCCCTTAGAAACAACAAATTACTTCCCATTTCGTGACATATCAATCAATCTTGACATCACCTGTCAGACATTATTAAACTTCGCCTGGAAACAATTTGATTAATGATTGACAGTACCTGTTAGACATTATTAAACTTTGCCCGGAAACAATTTGATTAATGACTGACAGCACAGGTGTTCCAAATTCCCAATCGCTTTAATTAACCACGTGTTCTCCCTAATGTCTCTATGTACATGGCCAAAACAATAACAACAACAACATCGATCTTGGAAATTTAGGTCATTGACCCCATTAACCACGTGTTCTCCCTAGGGATTCCATGCCCTTATTTGGTGTTACAAAAAGTTGTAGGTGGCAGCAGGGGTGAGCGATCGGACCTCCTGAGGCATCTCTACTTATGTCTTGAAATAAATTAATTTAAAATTAGTTTCTTCAAAATTTAGTGTTCCAACGTTGAAGCCAAGTTTCGCGTTCAAGAGAAATCTGACTTGTCTACCCATGAAAAGATCTAATGTCACTTATGCTTATACGTTCTCTGGAGCACTCTTACCTCGGTCTGGGTTTTTATAATGGGTGAGATAGGGTAAGATCATACTGCCTATAATTTATATGCCGTGCTTAATACTAACAAAGTTTCACTTAATACTATTCTATTTCTCTCGGAAGCAACAGCTTTTTCTTAATAGTAAGAAATATTTTCTAATAGCAGCAAGTTGTCTGTCAAAGATGACAAATTTCTCTTAGAAGTAAATATTTTCTGTTTACGCTAACAAGTCTTCTGTTAGAAGTAGCAAGCTTGCAAAACTTGAATCACCGGATTGAAGCATAATTTTTAACAAAAAAGTCTGAAAATGTCTTGGAAATGATGATGACGATGTGATGTCAGGGGGCAGTCAAATAATATTGCTCTGGTGTGAATTTCTTGTAGTATCATTTTCTACAGACTAAAAGATAAGGTGGAGACGTTAAATAATTTTTACTGAGGAGGAGGGGGCTGAAAACGACTTTCACTCAAGGAAACGTTAAATTTTCGCTCAGGGCTATCGGAAATACCTTAATAATGGCTAAAATTTTGCATCTAATATCAACCCAGACCTCTGTAAATGATTGCTAGGGAGAATGGGGCACCTGTATATTTTCAAGATGGGGTGGAATATTCATAGTCTTGGCTCAAAGAAACGAGACATTTTAGTTAATAGCTTTCTGAAATACTCTTATAGTACCTAAAAATTTGCATCTAATATCAACCTTGCTCTCTGGAAATGATTTCTATGGGAGGAGGGGGGCAGCCATAAAACTCCAACTTCAGAGCCTGTTTTAAAGGTTCTTTTAACTATATTTGTAATTTATGACCAATATCAACTCTAATATCTCGCGCTTTCAATATGCCAAGTCCAGTTTTTTAAATATGGTAAATAATTGTTTAAAATCCTTAAATGCTAGCATACCCTTAGTCAAAATTGCCATCAGATGTGTATGAAAAAAGATATTTTGGTGCCACTCTGGTCTTCAGGCTGAATTTCGTTAGCCCTGGATCTATTAAACCTGAGGAAAATAATGAAAAATATGACAAATTATTAAAATAATATCTTAAAAACTCTCAAAATATTGGTCCCATAAGCCCTAAAAACATTTTAAAAAATGAAACAAAAGTTAGAATATGGTAAATAATTGTTTTAAATCCTCAAGTGCTAGCATATCCTTAGTCGAAATTGGCCCCTAGATATGTGTAAAAACCGTATTGCAGTACCACTCTGGTCTCCAGGTTGAAATTTGTAAGCCCTGGATCTATTAAACTCAAGAAGAGAAGGTGAAAATCGCCTACTGAAAAATTAAGCGCCATGTTGTGAAAATCACAATATGGCGTTTTACTGAAAATGAATTATATTACAAATACTTTTTTACGTACTTACTGCAACATTGAAAATAAAAATAAAATGACAGTAAAATTAGATTTTGAACTGATGGGCTTTGCAGCAGCTGATATCATTATATCTCAAATATTTAGTTAAATCTTATTTCTTCCCAAGACCGTTCCCGACAAATTTAGTTTCACTACAAGCAAGAATTTAGCCTCCTTTTGTAACTTTAAAAATTTAAAGCCTACTGCGTCATTGGTGCTTCAATGAAAGCGAATTATATTGCAAATATTCTCTTTTTCAGTTATTACAGCATTGAAATGAAAATACATATTACACTATTTAAATTTTGCTTATTCAATTTTATCTATTACAAAAGAATTTTACAGTAGTAAGCATGTATACAGTATCAGCTATGCGCCTGAGGCATGGATATGTGAGCAGTTTAACCGGTACGTGGTATACCACGGTCATTCATCTACTACCACGACCGGTATATGCCTTAGCAGACTGGTTTCTGAGGCAACATCCATTTTCAGGGCCAATCAGAGATGTTTCTACTAACGGTGCTCCGTATACGATAGCTTGATTAGTATAAAATGGTTTTTTACTATAGAATAGTGTGTCTACTAGCGATACAGGCAAGTCGGACATCTTTCTGAGTCAAAACCTGTCAAAGAGATTGCTAACCTCTAGCTTAAAAGCATCTCATGGGGTTTGGTTAAGAATACATCATGGGTAATTACAGAACGGTGAATGGTATGATGGATTTATAATTATTTTAAGTTGAAAGTTGTATCATTGCGTAAACTAACTGAATATGCGAAAAAGGTATCTAATAATGATAAAAAGTTGTATTATTGCGTAAACTAACTTAATTTGCGAAAAAAGGTATAGCATTTGCGAATTGGATTGTATGATGTTGGTAAAAAAGGCTTTAACTGTATACCAGTTAAGGTAAGCCCGAAGGGGTTGCTAATTCAGAATAAAATCGTTGGTATCAATCTACGGAAACGATTAACGATGACAAAATGACCTTGTGACTTGACCTAGCCTTACTTCTCGGACGTGTTCTGTATAACATACAAGTACCATTTGAACAGTGTTGTCAATATAAAATAAGATTTAACATTGTAGTATACTAAAAAGTTGATACTAATTGAGATGTAAATGCCAAGAAAAGAATTTTAAGAAAGAAATTCAGAAAAATCCTTAGAAATCCTTAGATATCAAGTAGTGAGGTGATTATAGGTTTGAAGCATCATGGATGGCAATCATCAATGACCCTTAACACCAAGGACATCAACCTCCAAAGGTCTCCCAACTTGTAGCCCCCTTCCCCCATTTTTTATATTTATTTGAAGTTTTTTTTCGTTTTTTTTATTTTTTTTATTTTTTGAACATGATATATTTTTTTCAACTTTTTGTACGTGTCTTCGAATGAGATAACACATATTTGTTTTTGGACTTCAAAATTATTAAACTCTTTTTTTTACTGATTTTTTTTATGCACTTAGAAATTATTCAACTTTTTTTTACGTATGTTAAAATGACGTGAAATATGCTTGCAGCTATACCAATCGCACTCTATACTTGCTCATTTACACAACGCGGCTTTCCCATTGGCACTCTATGGCGGGTTATCGACACTACCTAGTTTATTGCATGTATTAAATCAGTATTTTTTACGCAGGGCAAGGATAAACACATAATTCATATCCTTAAAAAGGTAAAGAAGAAGCATTTTAAGAAAATGTTTTCACATGATAGTCCTATTGTAGCATTGAATGCTGACATTGAGAAGTATTTGAATTATGAAACAAGTACAAGTGGTAGCACTATCGGAAACGTATGCGTGCATTGTCATGACAGTAAGGAATTAAATTCCTTTGGAGTACCAAAAAAATTCAACTCTTATGTTCGCGGATATGCGAGATTGAGATCTCCCGAGATGATTGCACTCAAAGAGAATTCCAACATAAAAATAATCGCTGATGATAGAGGACAACTCCTTGCTACTGTTTCAGGTAACACATTACCTACTGATGCATCCTATCATCAGCTTTTGGGTATTAGCATTCAACTAAAGGTAAAAAGAAGAAAGGCCTACTCTTTTACTAATATCGTAAACTATATCTTCTCTACGTAAATAATTTCTTAGACCACACTGCTTTTCCATTAAAAAAAAAAAATTTAAACAAGAAAAACGGGTTTTAATTTTCTATAAAGCAGTGAAATATAAAACAATTAATTATACACAAATACTCCGAATATTTCGGCCCCACGCCCGGGAGCCTTTCTCAACAGAAAAAAAATATATAAAATGAAACAAAAAAAAATTTTCTTTTAAAAAAAACTTAACTTACATCAAAATAAAACATACTAAACACATAAAGAGAAAGAAAAAAACAAAAGAAAAAAATATAAATAAATAAGAAACAAAACTCACATATTAAATAAACACTTCCATGCACTGAATGTCAATAATGATTAAACTCGCCTCCTCACAGTATATAAATTGAAATCTATCAAAAATGAAGAATATATTTATACTAAGACCAAACCAATAAAAGGTCAACTAACCCCCCGGCCCATAACCCCTAATTAAATTTCACAAGATCATCAACCAATTTATGAATTATAAATTGAACGGATTCATTTGGTTGCAAGCTTAGCTGCAGTTCGTTTACTTTTCCCATCATTTAACCCATTCTGACCTTTGTTCGCAAGGTCATCTTTCGTTTCAGAACTATTATTTAAATCAGTACTGGTTGAATATCTTGCCTGAATCATTTAAATCATTTAAATCAGGACATAATATAAGCTCGTTGTTAAATAAAGGGAAAGGTACGGAGGTACGGAGTACGGAGAAATTTGCAAAAGGGAGTTTACAAAATTCCATGTTCTTGTGGTAAATTTTATGTGGGAAGAACGCAACAAACTTTAGAAAATAGGCTACAACAACACAAGAATGCAATAGATTGCGCTCTAAAACAAAACAAAACACCAGAAACGTTTGACTCAGCTGTTGCGGAACATCTTTATAATTTTCCTCATCACAGTATTTTATTTGATCAAACAAAAATAGTAGATACGTCTGTAGGACTTTTAGAAAGTTTCAGGAAAATTATAGAAGTAAAAAAGATAATATATGGAGGTACTAGTATCAATAAAGATAAAGGGAAATTTAGGATCAATTCAATTTATAATAGTTTAGTTAAAAAGCAGGCAAGATTTTCAATCAGTACTGATTTTAATAATAGTTCTGAAACGAAAGATGACCTTGCCAAGAAAGGTCAGAATGGGTGAAATGATGGGAAAAGTAAACGAACTGCAGCTAAGCTTGCAACCAAACGAATCCGTTCAATTTATAATTCATAAATTGGTTGATGAACTTGTGAAATCTAATTAGGGGTTATGGGCCGGGGGGTTAGTTGACCTTTTATAGTTTTGGTCTTAGTATAAATATATTCTTCATTTTTGATAGATTTCAATTTATATACTGTGAGGAGGCGAGTTGAATCATTATTGACATTCAGTGCATGGAAGTTTTTATTTAATATGTGAGTTTTGTTTCTTATTTATTTATATTTTTCTTTTGTTTTTTTCTTTCTATTTATGTGTTTAGTATGTTTTATTTTGATGTAAGTTAAGTTTTTTTTTAAAGAAATTTTTTTTTTTGTTTCATTTTATATTTTTTTTCCGTTGAGAAAGGCTCCCGGACGTGGGGCCAAAATATTCGGAGTATTTGTGTATAATTAATTGTTTTATATTTCACTGCTTTATAGAAAATTAAAACCCGTTTTTCTTGTTTAAAATTTTTTTTTTATATTTTCTCTTAGTGCCGGAACTGCTACCTATGTAAAAATAATGTTGTAATAGACAGCGACATGGCCAGAAAAATAAAAAGAGCATTGGTAGAAAATATCAATAACGAATATAAAAATGAATCGATGAAAAACAAAGTGCCAGCAAACGTTACTACCGCCATTGACGAAACAGTCATTGAACCAAATACTAAAAAAGACGAAACGCATATTGAACCTGTCCATTTCACACCAGTAAAAATTGGGTATGACTCAAAATGGAATAATGATTATATTACTGATTACGAACTAAGAGAAGACAATAGCTACAAAATCAAGAGAGAACATGGTGAACTATTTTATGGAACAGATTAAAAATGTCCAAAAATGTTCATTGATATTAATAATGTATAATAATATATTTTTATATAAATATCCCACATGAAATTATTTCATTAAAAATATATTATGCATTACATTGTTATGTGTTCATTATGTTTAAAGTATGCTAGAATATCAAACGTTTAGAATGTATATTTAAACATCGGGGGTGTAAAAAAAGGAATTCGCATACATCATATGTCGGATAGATAGGTTTATATGGAGAAAATCTAAGTATCAGAATGAATAAATTCTTCGTCAACACCTTTTGTAGGATAGGTCAGGATAAAATTGATAGAATCTAAGTATCAGAGCGAATAGATTCTTTATCAACATGTGTCAATAGATTCTTTGCCTGATATATCGGTTAACATTATAAAAACCTAAGTGTCAGAGTGATGAAATTCTGTATCAACATCTATTGTCAGATACATAGGGTAACATTGACAAAATCTAACTTTCAGAGTGAGCAAATACTGTATCTACTTCTTTTGTTGGATACATCGGATAACATTCATAAAATCTAAGTACCAGATTCAATAAATTCATTAACATTTTTTTATCGACATAATTTGTCGGATATGTCGGATAAAATTGACAAAATCTATGTGTCAGAATGAATAAATTCTTTATCAACATCTTTTGTCGGATACGTCAGAGAAAATTGACAGATCCTAAGTATCAGATTGAATAAATTCTTTAACAGCGTCTTTTGTCAGATATTTCGGATAACATTGTCAAAATCTAAGTATCAGAGTGAATAAATTCTCTAACAACTTCTTTTGTTAGATAAATCGGATAACATTCACAAAATCTAAGTATCAGAGCCAAAAAATTCATTATCATCCTCATTTATCAGATACAATTGATAAAATTGACAAAATCTAAGTGTCAGAGTGAATAAATTTCTTATCAACATATTTTGTTAGATAGGTCGGATAAAATTGAGAAAATCTAAGTATCAGAGTGAATAAATGCTTTATCAACATCGTTCGTCAGATACATCGAATAAAATTGACAAAATCTAAGTATCAGAGTGATTAAATTCTAAATCAACATCATTTTCTCGGATACATAGGATAAAATTGACAAAATCTAAGTGTCAGAGTGAATAATTTTTTTTATCAACATCTTTTGCCAGATCCATCGAGTAAAATTGACAAAATCTAAGTATCAGACTGATTAAATTCTATATCAACATCCTTTTCTCGGATACATAGGATAAAGTTGACAAAATCAAAGTGTCAGAGTGAATAAATTTTTGTATCAACATATTTTGTCAGATGTATGGATAAAATTGACAAAATCTAAGTGTCAGAGTAAATATTTTTTTTTATCAACATATTTTGTCAGGTACATCGGATAAAATTGACAAAATCTAAGTATCAGAGTGAATAAATGCTTTATCAACATACTTTGTTGGATATTTTGAATAAAATTGAGAAAATCTAAGTACCAGAGGGATTAAATTCTATATCAACATCCTTATCTCGGGAACATAGGACAAATTTGACAAAAATGTAAGTGTCAGAGTGAATAAATTTTTGATCAACATCTTTTGTCAGATAAATAGGATAAAATTGACAAAATTTAACTGTCAGAGTGAATAAATTTTTTTTATCAACATCCTTTGTCAGATACATCGGATAAAATTGACAAAATCTAAGTATCAGAGTGAATAAATGCTTTATCAATATCCTCTGTCAGATATCTTGGATAAAATTGACAAAATTTAAGTATCAGAGGGATTAAATTCAATATCAACATCCTTTTCTCAGATACATGGGATAAAATTTGACAAAATTTATGTGTTAGAGTGAATAAATTTTTTTATCAACATCTTTTGTCAGATACTTCGGATTAAATTGCCAAAATCTAAGTGTCAGAGTGAATAATTATTTTTATCAATATCCTATGTCAGATATTTCGGATAAAATTGACAAAATCTAAGTATCAGAGTGAATAAATGCAATATCAGCATTTTTTGTCGGATATATCGGATAAAATTGACAAAATCTAAGTATCAGAGTGAATAAATGCTTTATCAACATCCTTTGTCAGATACATCGGCTAAAATTGACAGAATCTAAGCATCAGAGTGAATAAATACTATATCAGTATCCTTTGTCGGATATGTCTTATAAAATTGACAAAATTTAAGTATAAGAGTGATTAAATTCTATATCAACATTCTTTTCAGGATGCATAGGATAAAATTGACAAAATCTAAGTGTCAGAGAGAATAATTTCTTATCAACATCTTTTGTCAGATACATCGGATAAAATTGACAAAATCTAAGTTTCAGAGTTATTAAATTCAAAATCAACATCTTTTTCTCGGATAAATAGGATAAAACTGACAAAATCTAACTGTCAGAGTGAATAAATTTGTTTTTATCAACATCCTTTGTCAGATACATAGGCTAAAATTGACAAAATCTAAGTATCAGAGTGAATACTTTTTTTTATCAACATCTTTTGTTAGATACATCGGATAGAATTGACAAAATCTAAGTATCAGAGTGAATAAATGCTTTATCAACATCCTTTGTCAGATACATCGGCTAAAATTGACAAAATCTAAGCATCAGAGTGAATAAATGCTATATCAGTATCCTTTGTCGGATATGTCTTATAAAATTTACAAAATTTAAGTATCAGAATGATGAAATTCTATATCAACATCCTTTTCTCGATACATAGAATAAAATTGACAAAATCTAAGTGTCAGAGAGAATAATTTTTTTTATCATCATCTTTTGTCAGATACATCGGATAAAATTGACAAAATCTAAGTGTCAGATATATTCAATTCTAAATCAACATCGTTTTCTCGGATTAATAGGATAAAATTGACAATATCTAAGTGTCAGAGTGAATAAATTTGTTTTATCAACATCCTTTGTCATATACATAGGATAAAATTGACAAAATCTAAGTATCAGAGTGAATAAATGCTTTATCAACATCCTTTGTCGGATATTTCAAATAAAGATTTTGTGTTTGCCACTCTGACACTTAGTTTTTGTCAATTTTATCTGATGTATCTGACAAAAGATGTTGATAAAAAATTTATTCACACTGACCCTTAGATTTTTTTCAATTTTATCCTATGTATCCAAGAAAAGGATGTTGATATAAATTATTCAAATTGATATACCAGGATGTTGATATAAGTTGATAAATTATTCACTCTAACACTTATATTTTGTCAATTTTATTTTATGTATCCGAGAAAAGGATGTTGATATAGAATTTAATAACTCTGATACTTTGGTTTTGTCAATTTTATCCGATGTATCGGACAAAAGATGTTGATAAAAAAAATTTATTCACTCTGACACTTAGATTTTGTCAAGTTTATCCGATGTGTCTGAAAAAAGATGTTGATAAAAAAATTTATTCACTCTGACACATGGATTTTGTCAATTTTATCCAAGGTTTCCGAGAAAAGGATGATCATACAGAATATAATCAATTTAATATTTAGATTTTGTCAATCTTATGCGAGAAGTCTGACAATTAATGTTTACAAAGTAGTTAACTGCTCTGATACTTGGATGTTATCAATTGTATCCTATGTGTCTGAGAAAAAATATTGATTAAAAAAATTTATTAACTCTGACAATTAAATTTTGGCAATTTTATCTGATTTATCTGGCAAAAGATGTGGATAAAACAAATTTATTCACTCTGACACTTAGATTTTGTCGATTTTATCCTATGCATCCGAAAAAAGGATGTTGACATAGAATTTAATCCCTCTGATGCTGAGATTTTGTCAATTTTATCCGAAATATCTGGCAAAGGATGTTGATAAAGTTTTTATTCACTCTGACACTTAGACTTTGTCAATTTTACCCTATGTATCTGACAAAAGATGTTGATAAAAAAAAATCATTCACTCTGACACTTAGATTTTGTCAATTTTATCCTATGTATCCAAGAAAAGATTGTTGATATAGAATTTTATCACTCTGATACCTAAACTTTGTCAATTTTATAAGACATATCCGACAAAGGATACTGACATAGCATTTATTCACTCTGATACTTACATTTTGTCAATTTTATTCTATGTATCTGACGAAAGATGTTGATAAAAAAATTATTCACTTTAACACTAAGATTTTTTTCAATTTTATCCGATGTATCTGACAAAAGATGTTGATAAAGCATTTATTCACTCTAATACTTACATTTTGTCAATTTTATCCTGTGTATCAGACGAAAGATGTTGATAAAAAAATTATTCACTTTAACACTAAGATTTCTTCAATTTTATCCGATATATCTGACAAAACATGTTGATAAAAAAAAAATTATTCACTCTAACACTTATATTTTGTCAATTTTATCCGATGTACCTGACAAAAGATGTTGTTAAAAAATTTATTCACTCTGACCCTTGAATTTTGTGAAAATTTATATGACAAAAGCTGTAATTGACAGTAATTTTGTCAACTTTATTTAAGATATTCGACAAACGCTGCTGATAAAGCCTTTATTCACTCTGATACTTTGATTTTGTCAATTTTATTCGATGGATCTAACAAAGGTTGTTGATAAGAAAAAAATTTATTCACTCTGACACTTAGATTTTGTCAATTTTATCCTATGAATCTGACAAAAGATGTTGATAAAAAATTTATTCACTCTGACACTTAGATTTTGTCAATTTTATCCTATTTATTCGAGAAAAGGATATTGATATAGAATTTAATCTCTCTGATACTTAGAATTTGTCAATTTTATCCGAAATATCCGACAAAGGATGTTGATAAAGCATTTATTCACTCTGATACTTAGATTTCAATTTTATCCGATGTACCTGACAAAAGATGTTGATAAAAAAAATTATTCACTCTGACACTTATATTTTGTCAATTTTATCTGATGCATCGGAAAAGAGGTTGATAAAAAAATTTATTCACTCTGACCCAGAGATTTTGTCAATTTTATCCTATATATCCGAGAAAAGGATCTTGATATAGAATTTAATCCCTCTGATACTCAGATTTTGTCAATTTTATCCGACATATCTTTATATCAAAGATGCTGATCATAGATTTTGTCAATTTTATCCTATATATCCGAGAAAAGGATGTTGATATAGAATTTAATCCCTCTGATACTTAGATTTTGTCAATTTTATTCGATGTATCTGGCAAAAGATGTTGATAAAAAAATTGAATCACTCTGACACTTAGATTTTGTCAATTTTATCCGATGTATCTGACAAAAGATGTTGATAAAAAAAACTATTCACTCTGACGTTTAGATTTTGTCAATTTTATCCGATATATCCGACAAAGGATGTTGATGATGCTTTTATTTACGCTGATATTTAGATTTTGTCAATTTTATCTGATGTATCTGAAAAAAGATGTTAATAAAAAAATTATTCGCTCTGACATTTGGATTTTGTAAATTCTATCCAATGTATCTGAGAAATGAGGATGATAGTGAATTTATTGGCTCTGATAATTAGGTTTTGTGAATGTTATCCGATGTATCCAACAAAAGAAGTTGTTAGAGAATTTATTCACTCTGATACTTAGGTTTTGACAATGTTATCCGACATATCTGACAAAAGATGCTGATAAAGAATTTATTAAATCTGATACTTAGATTCTGTTAATTTTCTCCGCCGTATCCGACAAAAGATATTGATAAAGAATTTATTCATTCTAATACACCGATTTAGTCAATGTTATCTGACGTATCCGACAAATGATTTCGATAGAAAAATGTTAATCTCTGCCACTCTGCTAAGGCATATACCAGTCGTTGTAATAGATCAATGACCGTGGTATACCATGCACCGGTTAAACTGCTCACATATCCATGACTCAGGCGTATAGTTGATACTGTATACATGCTTACTACTTTTTACTTTTTCAATTTTATTTATTCAATTAGAATTAAACATTCAGGCTCCTTTTAGTATATTAGGCGCTAAACACATATTAAATGCGTTCAATAGCTTGTGGCAATTAGTGTTACCAGATTGTAAAGAGAGGATTGTGCTTTCTGAAGGCCAAAATAATGCTTTTTTGGACAGAATCATTCTACACTTTTTGTTCTTTTCCCCGAATTCATGAATAAGTTAATCAGTTATATGTTGGCATTTTTTCTGATGAAAGATAATTCTGACTCTATCTTATCTTCATGAAAACTCTGAATAAAATACGTATACTGTAGAGATCTCAAGCTTCAGTCTGCAAAAATGTTGAATTTGGTATTTTTTTGCCAGAAGAAAGATCACGGATGCGTGCTTAGTTTATTTTTTTTCCTGTATGTAAAAGAAAGCAACTCATATACACAAATCTATCAATGTTTACTTTCGGAGCAAAAATTGCTTTCGGAGGGTCTACATAATGGTTTTCAGGATTTTGAACCTTATTTGATTGTGTGTTGGGACGTGTATGCAGCTAACTGTATATTTCCTTCCTAGTTCTGATTTCATGATTAGTACAGCTTTAATCGTTCCTTTCTTCAACCTGTTTCGCTTTTCAGTCTTAACAGCACTCATCCAAGAAAAAATTATTTCTGAGTCTGCGTTCAAATGCAGTAGGGACAAGGCCCTCTTGGCTAGTTCTGCGATATCTGAAAAAAACTCTTTTGCCAGTGCGTTTCTCGTTTCAACTATTTTTCTCCACGTCAAATGTGTAGTCATCTTGCTCGGGTCTTCTATCAGGAGTCATTAAAAACATTTGGCAGCTTAAGACTAAATCCGTTCACTACTACACTTAGGGATGGAATACTTTTTATTTCAGTTCCTGGAACCATCTTGGTATTTGCAAACTGAAGAAACTTCAAATAGGATCACCGTCCTCACAACCATTCTCGCAAATAGCAACAACAGCAGTAGCACTTAGATGGACCGAATGCCGAATACATTTCAAAAGCTTAATTGTTTTTTATTTTTAGATGTGATGTTATAAGTTGTTCTACATTTCCTTAGATTATTCTACAATTGTGCTTGCTATCTTAAGGAGAATTACGCTTGGATGCTTTTGCTTCCTAATTATGCTACGTTCAGCGTAATTATGCTACGTCTGCCAACACTGGTGGAAACTAAATCTTTCTCCTTATACTATAAAAATATTACGTACAGATGCCAACTGGTACAGAAATTTTAATCGACTACGGCACTGCGCGTGTAGGTGGTCCTACGAGACAACAAGCTCAACTTACTGGATGAAATCAGATTCCAATCCGGGTCTTTAGCCTGTTGATAAAGTATGTTCTGACTATAACTGAATGGAATATTGGAAGCTAAAGTGGACAGGGTCGAGTATGGTTCTGAAACGTGGGTGCTTCGGAAGACTGAGAATGATTTGTTAGATGTTGTCCTCAAGAATTATAAATGGCTTTTAAGGGTACCCGTTTTGACTAACCGTGTATCAAGCAACAGGCAGTAATAAAATAGCCTATGGTTCCATCCAACTTCCTTGAAATAAAACTTCCAACTTCCTTCCATAAAGCCTATGATGAAAGGAAGTCGAGATGGTTATTACACGTTTGATGGATGGAGGATGATAGATTGCCCCCCGGATCCTCCTTTCCCTGGATCCTCTTATACATGGTTTCCGACCATACTAATTCCAATGGTTCACTTTTAATCTTATCTGATGCCATTTCTTATGGGGACTTGGACAAATTCGTTTTCAAAGATTGGGACACCATAGAAGACGTTGGAAATATTGGAAAACACGCGGTTCTGATATGCCCGATACCGGTACCTGCCCAAAACCAATTTGCCCACTAACAATACGGCCATGCTGATCAGCGTGATATCGATACGTCCAACACCGATACAGCGTGCAGCCTTTTTCGCAGGGACTGTGGAGGGTTATTTCATCACAAAAGTCATATATATTGGACCTTTGAAGATGTTGAACGAAGTGGCTATCTCAAAATTTTTATTGGATGACTTTGGGGGGAGAAGTTCTGTAGGGAGGGTTGGGCTATTTGCCCTTCAATCCTTTTGATCACTTGAAGGGGGTAATGGAAAATTGAATTTCCGCTCGAATGAGCTATTACACATCTCTCTATGATGTTTTGGTCATCCCCGTAGCCCTGGAAGAAAAAAAAAAGAAAAAAAGGAGACAGATGAGTGCAGATCAGCCTATCAACCTATTCCCCCCCCTAAAAAAATCCTGGATCCACCCCTGGTCATAAATATAGGCGGAAGAGGAAGAGCGCCCTTCAAATGTACACTCAATAGGGTCCACTGGTGTTTCAGAACGTCCCATGAGTTACAAACCTTCTTCCAGTAATGGGTTAAATTGCATGGTGATGCAGAACACAGTCGCGGGAGAATCCTCTATAGGAAGACAACTGCGGCAGGGCGTAAGATCCAGATCTATTGACAACGGCCTCTGTAAAGGGCTGCCTCGACCCTTTCGGGATACCTGCAAGACTGGGGATCTTGCGGTCAACTCTATTCCCACCTAAGGAGTGGCTCCCCGCGAGGAAATTATAGCCAAGTAAACGGCACAGCATTTGCACGGGATTCTGATTAATGGACAATTCTTCTGGACTTGGTATTTTTTGATGGACGTTTTGGGGCTGAAAAACCTCTTCCTAGCTAATTTGTCTGCTGGCTCCCCGTAGTAGCATAGTATTTGTAGGTATGAATATATAATAAGTCGGAGGTAATAGGCTTGAGATTGTCTGGGCAGGATTTCGACTCTTGTTGATAGAAGAGCATCGACAAAGGCTAAAAACCATGTTGTGGCCAAGATGGGCCCAGTATTGCACAAATCTTCCATTCATACTGGAGGCCCCGGGGACTTCTTTCTATCCAGTTCTAAGCCGGCTTAAGCACTTCGGTGTAGACTTTGAAGATCCCAGGGATTTCTTGTTGTCCGGTTCTAAGCCGGCATAAGCGCTTCAGTGTAGACTTGAGAAGACATGTTCATCCCCGTCCTGCATTGGTATCCGTGATCATTACTTTTCCTGAGGCCGAAATAATTTCAAAGATTTAAAGAACATGAAAATCGGAACTGGAATTGTTACGACGTTAAAAAATGACTATCGTATCGACATTTTGACTGACGAATTGAGACGATTCGAACTGGACTTATTAGGAGTTTCAGAAAATCATATCCCAGGGGTGGGAAGCATGAAATTAGGTGATACAGAATTTGTTTACTCAGGCAGGAAGGATAGGGTACACAGACAGGGAGTAGGGCTTATGATGAATAGAGAAGTTGATAAGTCTTGTTTAGGCTGGGAAGGTATTAATATAGAATACTAATTGCTCATTTTAGGACTAAAAAGTTCAGGGCATCAGTTGTAATAGTATATGCCCCTGTAGAACCGACTGACGGAGATACTAGAAGTGACTCAGATGAATTTTACTTACAGTTACACGAGCAAATAGACAGGGTCCCAGGTAAAACTTTGGTCTTTTTACTAGGAGATTTTAACGCTCATGTTGGTATAAATAGGGATATAGATGGTATCCTAGCCTAATTAAATTTGGTGTAGGAAAAGGAAACAGTAATGGATACAAACTTTTGCAATTTTGTAGTTATAACAATCTAGTTGTAACCAATGCGGTGTTTGGTTATAAAATGGCTCATAAGTTAACATGGTATTCACGTAATGGTAAGACAGCAAAACTCATTGATTATGTTATAATAGATTGAAGACTGGCAGGATCAATACAAGATACTAGGATATATAGGAGTGCTGTTATTGATGGTAAAGGTAAAGATCGCAATCTAGTAGTGTCTAGGGTTAATTTAAAGATGAAATTTTGGAAGGGTAACTACCCCCCAGGATGATGCTGGTAGACTCCAGGATTAGAATTTGAGAGAAACTTTCCAGGAACAGTTGAATACTAAACTTAAGAGTTTAAAAATCTGACAGCGTGGCAAATGGTTAGAGTTGCTTAGAAAATAATTTGTGAAGTTGCTGAAGGTGTCTTAGGGAAGAAAGCTAGGACTACAGCTAAGAATATAGTGAAAAAGCCTTATGTTTAATAGAAAGGAGAAGGGACTTTTACAAGAACTATCTGAGTGAAAGATCATATGAAAACAAAAGGAGCGTAAAAAAAGTGGAGAAAGCAATAAAATATGAACTAAGAAGGTGTGAAGTGGAGGCCATTGATAAAATTGCTCAGGATCTGGAAGATACAGCTAGACGACATAATAGCAGAATATTGTACTGGCAGGTTAATACATGGAGAAGGAGTAGTCTATTCAGACTTGTCCCAGTTAAAGATAGGGACGGGGCTAAAATTAGTGATAGGGAATTAGTTAAAGAGAGATGGGCGGAACATTTTGAGAATTTGCTAAACCGAGATAGTTTCAAAAAAAGATATAGAGGAAAATGAAAAAATTTGATACATTGGATGTGAAGGAAGATTCGTTCTATGAGAAAAAAATAGTTACAGTGCTAAAAGGATTAAAAATAATAAGGCTCCAGGTGCTGATAGTGTGGTAAATGAGTTTCTTAAATATGGTGGCTCTGAGGTTAGAAATAAGTTACTGAAGATTATGAATATGATTTTTGAACAAGGGGAAGTAGCTAACGATTTTAGGAAAACCTTAATTAAGCTACTTTATAAGATAGGTGATCTACTTTATAAGAGTGAGTGGGATAATTATCTAGGCATTAGTCTGGTCTCTATAGGTAGAAAATTACTTAGTAATATGATACTTTTTAGACTGAGAGCTGCTGTAGACAAAGTTTTGAGAGAAGAACAGAGCGGTTTTAGAAAAGGTAGAGGATGTGTCGACAAAATTTTCGGTCTTAGGTTAATAATTGAGAAGTACCTGAGTTGTCAAACACCTTTAGTCCTCAGTCTTATTGATTATGAGTAAGCTTTCAATTCTGTTAATAGAAGAGCTTTAGCAAAGGTTATATCCTTGTATACATGTACCAAGAACAGCTTTAGAAAATGTTTTAAAGGTTTTATCCATGTACCAGACAAATACAATAAAGTGATTAGTGCTATGTACGAGATTAACACTGCCGTTGTTAGTTTAGGAAATGAGGTTAGCAGCTGGTTTTGTATTAAAGCAGGAGTTAAGCTGGGTTGTGTTCTATCCCCCTCTATTTGGATTATTTTGATAGACTTCGTCTTAAGGAGCACAGGAAAGGCAATGGGAGACAACGCAATGAAATGGGGAGGAAAAAGGTCTCCTGGACTAAGATTATGCTGATGATTTAAGCATCCTAGATGCCAGTGTGAGCAAAATAAATAAACTTTTAGAGGTTTTGCGGATTCAGGTTGCGAGAATAGGTTTGAAAATCAATGTTAAGAAGACTACGTCACAAAGGCTCGGAATAAGTGAAGATGAAAAGGTGACCTTGGGTGACGAAAAGATTGATTAGGTAGGCAGCTTCACTTACCTTGGTAGTATTATTAGTAAAGATGGTGGGAGGAGTAAAGATGTTAAAAGTAGAATGGCCAAGGATCAGGGTGTTTTTTCACAGTTAAAAAACGTTTGGAAGAATAGAAAGATAAGTCTGCAAACCAAGATTAGAATATTAGAAGCTATAGTGGTGACAGAGATCAAAGATGGCTCTGAAGCATGGGCACTCCGAAAAGGGGATGCAGATCTGCTAGATGTTTTCCAGAGAAATCGCTTACGGATTTTTCTGGGTACCCGGCTGAATAACCGTATTTCAAACACTAGGCTGTACGAAAAATGTGTTTCAATACCTCTTTCTAGGGCTATAATTAAAGACAGGTTGAGGCGGATGAAGGATAACAGATTGCCGAAAACTGTCCTTTTTTGCTAACCGTCTAAGGCTAAACGGAAAGCAGGTCGTCCTTGTCTAGGGCGAAAGGATGTCATAAAGAAAAATTTAAAGGAAATGGGAAATTCCTGGGAGGGTTTAAAAAGGGAGGCTTTGAATAGAATTGGGATGGAGGAGGAGCGTGTGTAGCTGTGTTGGCCTCAGGCGGCTTGGTTCTGCGGTGAGTTGTTATTAGTAGTAGTAGCAGTAGTGGTAGAAGTAGTATAAGGGTTATCTATACGAGTAGAAAAGTCTTTTCAGGTTTATGGTTGATATTTTTGTTGGGGATTACTTTTTAACGTCACTTCTTAGAAAGTAGTAAAAGAGAAACTTCTCTTATGTCTCCCATGTTTTGGAAACGGGACCAGGTTATTGTCGCCGATCTTAAGCACTTTTAAATTTTAGTCAAGCTTGAGTTTCAAAGTCACGGGGTTTTCTACACAAACAAAACTTAGCTGACACGAGTTTGGCGAAAAACTTTAAATAGTTATGTTTGACGTGACTATAAAAGGATAAATCAGCTCTCACACTGGCTCAAGAATAACCCAACACATCCTTTTTGGCCTCAGGCAAGATCAATACGTAGCATTCCGAAATATAGTATTATATTCTTAATCTGACCAGAGGTCCACGATTTCAGTGAAAAGCGCAGTTTAGACCCACATACCTGTTTACAATTTAGACCCAGTTCCATACCCTCGGTATGGAAAAAGCAAAACAAAAAACAACAAGCATAAACCCAGAAACTGTTCTTCACACAACAAGCTATGTTTTAAGTGTTCCCAAATGTTGTAGTTTCGAATTGGTACCAGGATTTAGACTTTAATTATTTTCACTGTCGTAAGATGAGAGACAATCTCATACCATGAAAGAGACGTATTTTTAACGTTGAAAGATCCTCAGTGGAGCGGCTTGCTGAAAAACTAGATACTAAGTATAATATCAAACGAAGCGTTCTGATTAAATTGAAAGAAACTTCAATAGATAGAGAAATGGCTACAAAAGGAAAAAGAAAAGCAAGTACAGAGAGTAGTGAAAATTTAGCGCAAAAAATTATGGACGCTGCTGGACAGCAGCCGTTAGAATTCAAGAAGATAAAAATGGTAAGTGCTTACATTCTAAAGTTAAATCCATATTTTTTTTTCCGTAAAAAAAAAAAAAAAAAAAAACAAGAAAGAAATATATATTGTTTTACATAGGGTAAAATTTGTGATTAAGGGCTTCTATTCACCTTGGAAAGTAGTTGAGCTAGATAAATAAAACTCGTAGGAATAAATACAGAGCCTTAATGGTCCCAAGGGGTGTCTTCGTACCTACATCCACTGTCTCCCCACAAATTATTTTGACCTTTGATGACCTTATGCACTCTTTGTGTTATAAAGACGAAACCCTGTGAAATAGATTTACTGCTAGAATGAGCCACAAGAAAAGTGATTTGAGCCTCATACCTTTGCTCATGGGCGCCCATAAGCGGAATTTTGGAGGGGGGCTTACCTGGTCTAATCGGCACTTCCAATGCTGTATAATAAAAATCTCAAAACGAAACATAAAAATATAAGGCAGTATCATTCAGCCAGAGGTGGGGGGCTAGAGCCCCCTCCACTCCTCCCCCCATATGGGTGCCTATGTCTGCTCAATCCTGTAAAATTCTAGTTTAGCTACTTTTTGTTATCTAAGAAAGGGGTTAGGTTAGGAAAATGAAACTTTCAGAGATGAGTCTACAGGCTTAAGTATGTCCTGGGAAGGTATTTTGAAGTACTTGCCTCCACTTCTTCTCCCTCTAGAGGGCAGCGACCTTTGATGATCTTTAAAAATCTTTTGTTATGAAAACGAAACCTTTACAAAACAGATCATCTGCTTAAATGAAGTACAAGAAAACTGTTTTCAGCTTCGAAACTTGACTCAATCCCAATTTATGAGGTTTCGAAGATCTGCAAATACATTTCCTAAACTTGGAAAAAACCCATTGATATGACTTAGAACAGGAATTGCATTTTCAGAGCTAAAACCAGAAAAAAAACTGATAACTGAAAATTAAGATCAAATAGCCTATTGTTTTGTCGAAATTTCAATAGGTGTCAAGTAGGAAAATTTCTAAGACATAGAAATCAGAAGAGGGTTAATATGGAAGCTTGGCAATACCTTAACAGAGTATGTTTTTGGCCCTTGATTCATTACCAAAAGTTTCATTTTCTTAACCTAGCCTCTTTCGATGATTGCGAAAAGTAGCTAAGCTAGAGTTTTACCCATGTTTCTAATTAGATTTCCTTGCCCTCCCAGTCTCCTCAAACATAAGTTCGGAATGGGTATAATCTTCCAGAGGATAACTATGGTATTAGCTTTTTCTCCTAACCAATTTTCGTTATGATATGGCTGCTTCTGACAAAATTGTGATGTAAATCTAATGATGCGTGTCATTAATTACATTAATTATATCTTAATTACAAGAATTTAGACCCTGTTTCCCTACCCCACAATGATTAGTATAGTTTCGGACCCACAAGCGTAACTAGGACGCTTACTACCTAGTTCCCGCCCAGTTTGGTCGAACTTAAACCTTCTTTTTTTCATGGTAGCAGCAGTTGCAACCTAGTAAAAAGTGAACCACAGGCCATAGTAACCAAGAGTTAAAAAAGAAATTTGAAAAAACTGCCTAGTGAAAAAAATTGCCATCTAACACTGACTCAGGAATGGTAACTATTATTTCAGTTCGTCTTAAAAGTAACGGTTTATTGCAGAAAGAAATTCATGGTGATTTCGAAAAAAGCCTCATACCTCTCAAAAGTGGCGTCAGATCGAAATAAAAAATATACCGTTAGAATCAACAGGGTCGAAAACCTTGTATAGGGGAATTAGTGTCCTCCTCCCTAAACAACAAGGAAAACACTTGCATCGGTAGCACTGATCTGTCTCAACAAGCCTAGAGGGTTGCCAGAACATATAGACAGATGCTTAATGGCTCATTCAAAAGCTATTTCTCATATCTACATGTTTTTTTTTTTATAAATTCCATCATCTGCAAGTGCCAAGTAGCACTAAAATGACACTTTTTGTGTCATTTCTCAAGGGGTGGCACTAACAAGCTACCAGAACACCATAGACAAATCTTTTATAGCTCATATAAAAGTAGTAGTACTGAATTGTTAGTAGTAGTAGTAGCAGTAGTGGTAGAAGTAGTATAAGGGTTATCTATACGAGTAGAAAAGTCTTTTCAAGTTTGTGGTTGATATTTTTGTTGGGGATTACTTTTTAACGTCACTTCTTAGAAAGTAGTAAAAGAGAAACTTCTCTTATGTCTCCCATGTTTTGGAAACGGGACCAGGTTATTGTCGCCGATCTTAAGCACTTTTAAATTTTAGTCAAGCTTGAGTTTCAAAGTCACGGGGTTTTCTACACAAACAAAACTTAGCTGACACGAGTTTGGCGAAAAACTTTAAATAGTTATGTTTGACGTGACTATAAAAGGATAAATCAGCTCTCACACTGGCTCAAGAATAACCCAACACATCCTTTTTGGCCTCAGGCAAGATCAATACGTAGCATTCCGAAATATAGTATTATATTCTTAATCCGACCAGAGGTCCACGATTTCAGTGAAAAGCGCAGTTTAGACCCACATACCTGTTTACAGTTCAGACCCAGTTCCATACCCTCGGTATGGAAAAAGCAAAACAAAAAACAACAAGCATAAACCCAGAAACTGTTCTTCACACAACAAGCTATGTTTTAAGTGTTCCCAAATGTTGTAGTTTCGAATTGGTACCAGGATTTAGACTTTAATTATTTTCACTGTCGTAAGATGAGAGACAATCTCATACCAGGAAAGAGACGTATTTTTAACGTTGAAAGATCCTCAGTGGAGCGGCTTGCTGAAAAACTAGATATTAAGTATAATATCAAACGAAGCGTTCTGATTAAATTGAAAGAAACTTCAATAGATAGAGAAATGGCTACAAAAGGAAAAAGAAAAGCAAGTACAGAGAGTAGTGAAAATTTAGCGCAAAAAATTATGGACGCTGCTAGACAGCAGCCGTTAGAATTCAAGAAGATAAAAATGGTAAGTGCTTACATTCTAAATTTAAATCCATATTTTTCTTTCCGTAAAAAAAAAAAAAAAAAAAAAAACAAGAAAGAAATATATATTGTTTTACATAGGGTAAAATTTGTGATTAAGGGCTTCTATTCACCTTGGAAAGTAGTTGAGCTAGATAAATAAAACTCGTAGGAATAAATACAGAGCCTTAATGGTCCCAAGGGGTGTCTTCGTACCTACATCCACTGTCTCCCCACAAATTATTTTGACCTTTGATGACCTTATGCACTCTTTGTGTTATAAAGACGAAACCCTGTGAAATAGATTTACTGCTAGAATGAGCCACAAAAAAAGTGATTTGAGCCTCATACCTTTGCTCATGGGCGCCCATAAGCGGAATTTTGGAGGGGGGCTTACCTGGTCTAATCGGCACTTCCAATGCTGTATAATAAAAATCTCAAAACGAAACATAAAAATATAAGGCAGTATCATTCAGCCAGAGGAGGGGGGCTAGAGCCCCCTCCACTCCTCCCCCCATATGGGTGCCTATGTCTGCTCAATCCTGTAAAATTCTAGTTTAGCTACTTTTTGTTATCTCGGAAAGGGGTTAGGTTTTGGGAAATAAAACTTTCAGGGGTAAGTTTACAGTCTTAAGTATGTCCCGGGAAGGTATTTTGAAGTACTTACCTCCACTTCTTCTCCCTCTAGAGGGCAGCGACCTTTGATGATCTTTAAAAATCTTTTGTTATGAAAACGAAACCTTTACAAAACAGATCATCTGCTTAAATGAAGTACAAGAAAACTGTTTTCCGCTTCGAAACTTGACTCAATCCCAATTTATGAGGTTTCGAAGATCTGCAAATACATTTCCTAAACTTGGAAAAAACCCATTGATATGACTTAGAACAGGAATTGCATTTTCAGAGCTAAAACCAGAAAAAAAACTGATAACTGAAAATTAAGATCAAATAGCCTATTGTTTTGTCGAAATTTCAATAGGTGTCAAGTAGGAAAATTTCTAAGACATAGAAATCAGAAGAGGGTTAATATGGAAGCTTGGCAATACCTTAACAGAGTATGTTTTTGGCCCTTGATTCATTACCAAAAGTTTCATTTTCTTAACCTAGCCTCTTTCGAAGATTGCGAAAAGTAGCTAAGCTAGAGTTTTACCCATGTTTCTAATTAGATTTCCTTGCCCTCCCAGTCTCCTCAAACATAAGTTCGGAATGGGTATAATCTTCCAGAGGATAACTATGGTATTAGCTTTTTCTCCTAACCAATTTTCGTTATGATATGGCTGCTTCTGACAAAATTGTGATGTAAATCTAATGATGCGTGTCATTAATTACATTAATTATATCTTAATTACAAGAATTTAGACCCTGTTTCCCTACCCCACAATGATTAGTATAGTTTCGGACCCACAAGCGTAACTAGGACGCTTACTACCTATTTCCCGCCCAGTTTGGTCGAACTTAAACCTTCTTTTTTTCATGGTAGCAGCAGTTGCAACCTAGTAAAAAGTGAACCACAGGCCATAGTAACCAAGAGTTAAAAAAGAAATTTGAAAAAACTGCCTAGTGAAAAAAATTGCCTTCTAACACTGACTCAGGAATGGTAACTATTATTTCAGTTCGTCTTAAAAGTAACGGTTTATTGCAGAAAGAAATTCATGGTGATTTCGAAAAAAGCCTCATACCTCTCAAAAGTGGCGTCAGATCGAAATAAAAAATATACCGTTAGAATCAACAGGGTCGAAAACCTTGTATAGGGGAATTACTGTCCTCCTCCCTAAACAACAAGGAAAACACTTGCATCGGTAGCACTGATCTGTCTCCCGTTTTTTTTTCTTTTTTTTTCAACAAGCCTAGAGGGTTGCCAGAACATATAGACAGATGCTTAATGGCTCATTCAAAAGCTATTTCTCATATCTACATGTTTTTTTTTTTATAAATTCCATCATCTGCAAGTGCCATGTAGCACTAAAATGACACTTTTTGTGTCATTTCTCAAGGGGTGGCACTAACAAGCTACCAGAACACCATAGACAAATCTTTTATAGCTCATATAAAATATATTGCTTACATCTACGTCCTTCATATAAGTTCCACCATCAGCAAATTTCAAATGGCACTAAAAGTGACACTTTTGGTGCCGTGTCTCAGTTAGAAAAGAAGGGGCTATTGGGATAGAACTTATAAGAGTGCTGTTTAATGGCTTATTTGAAAGCTATTGCTCCTATATACCGTGCTGTTTTCATTAATTTTACCATTCGTAAGTGCAATATAGCACTGAAAACAACACTTTTGGTGCCACTTCTTAAGTGGAAAAGCTCTGAAGTACAAAACAGGTACTATTGTAATAGTTATGTTCCAAAATTGTTTGATTACTAATTCTTCGTAGCTCTTAAGAAAATATGGCTCTTTAACCATCCAGCGAGAATATTTTAAAATAACCGATTCTAAATTACGACCAGCAGTTATAACTTTTAGTCTTGGGATTTCAGCTGCAGGCTCTTCTTGAAGAGATGTTTCGTTCAAGTCGAGTAAATATTTTGGAAGTCGTGGTCTTCCAAGCTTTTTGTATTTTTGCTTTAGTTTTTCCCTGTTATTCTGTACAGTAACCAAGCCAATGCCTCTTATTACGCTTCTTTACCATCTTTCACAAAGCAATTTTGTGAACTAACAATGCCATTTGACAATGCCATGAACTAACAATGATACATTTATTGACATCAAAATTCCGTTTTTAAAAGTTTCGATTACTATTGAGCCGTATCGCTTGTTTTTTTAATTGTTTTTTTTTGTTACGTATATGTTATTACGTATATGAGGGGTTCTCCCCTTAGTCAATACCACGCTCTTTACGTTAAAAGTTAAAAAAAATTTTTGACTCACAAACCGCTGAATCACAAAGGCCGTTTAATTAGAATAAATAGCTCTTTTGAAAGCACTAAAAAAAACTAGCGTAAAGAGCGAGGTATTGACTTGGGGGAGAACCCCCTCGTATACGTTAAAATTTCTGTTTGTTTTAAGTTCTAATGTTCCTTCCTACTTTCAGTTGAAAAAACTTGTTTTTTTTAATTTAATTTCTGATAGTTTTTTAAATAATGCTTGGAAATCTGGTGCTACCTTCATAGAACTGTCCCTTACCCCAAAGAAACATCCTCCACGGAAAGATTCTCCAGAGTAACCCCCTCCTCTAGCCCCCCCCCTCCAGAAAAAAATCCTTCCTGAAAATGTCTGTATACGTCCGGCGCCTCCTTCATGGCAATTTCCCTTCCCCCATGAAAACTTCCTTCATGGACAGATCCTCCAACATAACCCCCGACCCACCCTTTCCTCCCACTACCAGAAAAAAAACCTCCTGAAAACTTCTGTATACTTCCCAATAACCAATACTATATTTTAACATTGGGCAAAGTTCATAACTTTTAGCTCTCCCCCTGGGGACTTAGGGGGATTAAGCCATCCTAAAAGACATATGTATCATATTTTCGACCATGCTGAACAAAATGGCTATCTCAAAATTTTGATCGGGTGACTTTGGGAAAAAAAAGCGTGGGAGGGGGCCTAGTTGCCCTCCATTTTTTTTGGTCACTTAAAAAGGGCACTAGAACTTTTAATTTCCGTTCCAATGAGCCCTCACAATATATTCTAGGATCACTGGGTCGATACGATCACCCCTGGGAAAAAAAAACAACAAAAAACCAAAAAAAAAAATAAACACGCAACCGTGATCTTTCTTCTGGCAAAAAATGCAAAATTCCACATTTTTGTAGATAGGAGGTTGAAACCACTACAGTAGGGTTCTCTGATACGCTGAATATGATGGTGTGATTTTCATTAAGGTTCTATAACTTTTGGGGGTCTTTCCCCCTTTTTTTGAAAATCAGCTAAATTTTCTCAGGCGCGTAACTTTTGATGGGTAGTACTAAGCTTGATGAAAATTATATATTTGAAATCAGCATTGAAATCTGATTCTTTTTATCTATCTATTGGTATCAAAAACCCGTTTTCTAGAGTTTCGGTTACCATTGAGCCGGGTCGCTCCTTACTTACAGTTCGTTACCACGAACTGTTTGATATGTTGAAACATTCACTTTTGATGTCAGTCGATACAAGTTGGAACCCTGAATGTTTATCACCTGAAAACCGGTATTTATGCCTGCCTATTGAAACCAAATATGCAACAGTTCAGGAGTTTCTAATATAAAACTGATGGTAACACCTTTTAAATAAACTGATGAAAATGTTTTTTTTTAATTAATTAGGAAGGAAAAACTTAAGTCAAGTTGTTCCTTTCAAAATCCTCTACAAGTCCGTGTTAAATTTATTAAACAAGTATTTACCGTTTTCTTAGACAAGTTGAAATGGAATTTGCACGAAAGTCTAATTTAGAAAGCCAAGTAAAAAAAATATAAAAAATAGCAAACTCAGATTATATTGCTAGATCAGGGGAACAGATAGAAACCAAAATCAATGCCTTTATGTGCCTGTTGTCGCCAGACAAGCTAAAAATATTTAACATGGAAGAGATAGCCGGGAATGTTTCTAATCCGTTCCCCCTTAACTGAAGGTTTACATGAACCCCTTCCATACACTCCCCCTCCCAGCCCCCTTAGTAAGTTTAATAAATTGTTTGCTCATCAGTAAGCTACTGGAACATTAGCTGGCTACGTCACCATCTTAGATAGATGTTAAATGGCTCAATTAAAAGCTATATTTTATAATTACTAGGTTTTTAAAAATTCTACCATCTATTAGATTCGAGAAATTTCAATGTTAGCTAGTTTCTGGGGTTAATTTGCAATGAACTTTGTCATGATTGAAGCATTAGCTGAAACCTAGTAAAGAACGAACCACGGCCCACAGTAACTAAAAGTTAAAAATGTTAAAACGGCCTTTTTTTTCTTTATTTTGTCGTGGCCTCGTGGCTATTTTTTCGGGTTACTAGAACATCATAGATAGATGCTTAAGAGCTCATTCAAAAGCTATTTTTCATATGTACGTGGTTTTTATAAATTTTGCCGTGTGCAAGTGCCATATGGCACAAAAAAGGGCACTTTTTATGCCGTTTCTCGGGGGGTGGGGCTAGCGGGCAACCAGAATATCTTTGATATATTTTTGATAGCTGGTATAAGAAATATAGCTCATATTTACGTTCTTCCTATAGCTATTTCTCATATGTCCGTGGTTTATTTAAATTCCGCCGTCAGCAAGTGTGATATGGTACGAAAAAAAGACACATTTTATGCCGTTTCTCAAGGGATGGACTAGCGGGCTACCAAAAAACTTAGATAGAATTTTGATATCTCATATAAAAAATATTGCTCATATTTGTGTTCTTCTTATAAATTCCACCATGTGCAAGTTTGAAATGGCACTAAAATAACACTTTTGGTTCCATGTCTCAAGTGGAAAAGCTGGAGTTAGTGGGCTACCAGAACTTTGTAGAGTGATGTTTAATGTCCCGTTTCACAACTGTTGCTCATATCTACGTGCTGTTTTTGCCAATTCTACCATTCGTAAGTGAGATATAGCACTAAAACAAACTTTTGGTGCCACTTCTTAAGTGGAAAATCTTGGAAGCATAAAACGGTTTCATTGTAATAATTATGGTCCAAGACCCTTAACTGGAGGTTTGCAAGAACACCTTCCGAATATTCCTCCTCCAGGCCCCTTTTGTAAGCTACGCAATTAAAGTCCTACAAACGCCAAAATATTAAATTACATTATTAGAGGCGTGTTCTGCTAGTACAGCACTGGACTTCAAATTAGATTATCATGCGTTCTATTCCAGCTTGGATTTTTTTCCCGATCATGGTTTGTCCCTTCTAATGATTAAATTAAAAAAAAACAAGTTTTTAACTGAAAGTAAGGAGCGACATTAAAACTTAAAACGAACAGAAATTTTTCCGTATATGAAAGGGGTTGTTCCCTCCTCAACGCCTCGCTCTTTACGCTATAGTTTGACTCTGTCTTACAACTTTATTCTTTAAAACAATAAAAAACTTATTTAAAAAAAAATTTTTTTTATTTAATTTCTGAACTTTTTGAATTAATGCAGCTTTGATTTTGGCTCACCGTACATAAATAATTAAAACGAAATTTGCATATTAATTTTTCTTTTTTTGCCTAAATGGCTTTCTCGAAATTTTGTTCTGACGTAACTTACGAATTACTTACGTAACGAATTTCTATAGTATGTTTTTATTACGTATATTAGGGAGTTCGCCCCATAGTTAATACCTCGCTCTTTACGCTAAAGTTCGAGTTTTGTTCGAATCACAAACCCCTGAATCACAAAGGCCGGTTAATTAGAATAGATAGCTCTTTTGAAAGTACTAAAAAAAAACTTTAGCGTAAAGAGTGAGGCATTGACTAGGGGGAGAACACCCTCATACACGTAAGAATTTCTGTTCGCTTTAAGTTTTAATACTACTCCTTACCTTCAGTTGAAAAAAAACTTGTTTTTTAATTTAATTTCTGATCGTTTTTAAACAATGCTGGGAAATCCAGCGCCTCCTTTATAGGAATGTCCATTTCCCCAAGGAAACATCCTCCATAGAAAGATTCTCCTAATATACTACTAGCAGAAAAGCACAAAACAGTGGATTTTTAGGCCTTAAATTTTCAGCCCAGCACCAAAGGGGAAATCCCCACATATCCACCCTATGTAAAGGTATCATGCAAACTTAAGAAAAAAAAACACTTCCCGCCATTGGAACGACAATTAGGACAGCTGATTTTTTCTTGCAAAATCTGATTTCTTTGAAATTTGTTTAGTGTAATCTCATTTGCTTAATAGACGATATTTGGTTTTCAGCCATTATCAACTCGGGAATTTTAGAACCACATGAATCTTTCTTTTTTCTAGCAATCAAATTTGACTCTTTTTTGACAGAGCTGTAAGGAATGCAATACTTGTATTAGCACACTCCTTACAGTATTATATTGGTCTATATGCAAGGCATTTGCACTGGAAAGTAGTAGCTTAATATACCAATAACCCCTAATCCGACCCCCCTACCCCACACCAGAAAAAATTCCTCCTGAAAACGCCTGTATATTTCCCGATAACCAAAACTTACATGTGTAAACAATGGGTAAAGTTTATAACTTGCAGCCCTTCCCCCAGGAACTTTGGGGGGTTATGTCATCCTCAAAGACATATTAATTAGATTTTCGACTATGCTGAGCAAAATGGTTATCTCAAAATTTTGATTGGGTGACTTCGGGAAAAAAATGAGCCTAGGAGGGGACCAAGTTGCCCTCCATTTTTTGGTCAGTTAAAAAGGGCACTAGAACTTTTAATTTCCGTTCGAATGAGCCATCTCACGATATTCTAGGACTAATGGATCGATAAGATCACCCCTGGGGAAAAAAATAAATGAATAAATAAAAAAAAATAAACATGCACCCGTGATCTTTCTTCTGGCAAAAAATACAAAATTCCGCATTTTTGCAGATAAGAGCTTGAAACTTCAATAGTAGGGCTCTTGGATACGCTGAATCTGATGGTGTGATTTTCATTAAAGTTCTATGACTTTTACTGGTCGTTTCCCCCTTTTTTCGAAAATAAGGCAAACTTTCTCAGGCGCGCAAGTATGGATGGGTAAAACTAAACTTCATGAAACTTATATATTTGAAATCAGCATAAAAATCTGATTCGTTTGATGAAACTATTGGTATCAATATTCCGTTTTTCAGAGTTTCGGTTACTATTGAGCCGGGTCGCTCCTTACTTACAGTTAGTTACCACGAACTGTTTGATTGCTTTTCAGATAATCCACTATTTTTGCATACGTGATGCACTCATTTTTTAAGGCGTATCCCGGGAAAGCTGATTTTAAACCTATTACTTACATCTACCTGCTTTTTATCAATTTAACATCCAAAAGTGCCATATAGTAATAAAACGGCGCTTTTGGTATTAATATAGAATACTAATTGCTCATTTTAGGACTAAAAAGTTCAGGGCATCAGTTATAGTAGTATATGCCCCTGTAGAACCGACTGACGGAGATACTAGTGACTCAGATGAATTTCACTTACAGTTACAGGAGCAAATAGACAGGGTCCCAGGTAAAATATGATGTTTTTACTAGGAGATTTTACCGCTCAGGTCGGTAGAAATAGGGATAGATGGTGTCCTAGCCTAATTAAATTTGGTGTAGGAAAAGGAAACAGTAATGGATACAAACTTTTGCAATTTTGTAGTTATAACAATCTAGTTGTAACCAATGCGGTGTTTGGTTATAAAATGGCTCATAAGTTAACATGGTATTCACGTAATGGTAAGACAGCAAAACTCATTGATTATGTTATAATAGATTGAAGACTGGCAGGATCAATACAAGATACTAGGATATATACGAGTGCTGTTATTGATGGTAAAGGTAAAGATCGCAATCTAGTAGTGTCTAGGGTTAATTTAAAGATGAAATTTTGGAAGGGTAACTACCCCCCAGGATGATGCTGGTAGACTCCAGGATTAGAATTTGAGAGAAACTTTCCAGGAACAGTTGAATACTAAACTTAAGAGTTTAAAAATCTGACAGCGTGGCAAATGGTTAGAGTTGCTTAGAAAATAATTTGTGAAGTTGCTGAAGGTGTCTTAGGGAAGAAAGCTAGGACTACAGCTAAGAATATAGTGAAAAAGCCTTATGTTTAATAGAAAGGAGAAGGGACTTTTACAAGAACTATCTGAGTGAAAGATCATATGAAAACAAAAGGAGTGTAAAAAAAAGTGGAGAAAGCAATAAAATATGAACTAAGAAGGTGTGAAGTGGAGGCCATTGATAAAATTGCTCAGGATCTGGAAGATACAGCTAGACGACATAATAGCAGAATATTGTACTGGCAGGTTAATACATGGAGAAGGAGTAGTCTATTCAGACTTGTCCCAGTTAAAGATAGGAACGGGCCCACAATTAGTGATAGGGAATTAGTTAAAGAGAGATGGGCGGAACATTTTGAGAATTTGCTAAACCGAGATAGTTTCAAAAAAAGATATAGAGGAAAATGAAAAAATTTGATACATTGGATGTGAAGGAAGATTCGTTCTATGAGAAAAAAATAGTTACAGTGGTAAAAGGACTAAAAAAAAAAATAAGGCTCCAGGGGCTGATAGTGTGGTAAATGAGTTTCTTAAATATGGGGGCTATGAGGTTAGAAATAAGTTACTGAAGAGTACGAATATGATTTTTGAAAAAAGGGAAGTAGCTATCGATTTTAGGAAAACCTTAATTAAGCTACTTTATAAGATAGGTGATCTACTTTATAAGAGTGAGTGGGATAATTATCTAGGCATTAGTCTGGTCTCTATAGGTAGAAAATTACTTAGTAATATGATACTTTTTAGACTGAGAGCTGCTGTAGACAAAGTTTTGAGAGAAGAACAGAGCGGTTTTAGAAAAGGTAGAGGATGTGTCGACAAAATTTTCGGTCTTAGGTTAATAATTGAGAAGTACCTGAGTTGTCAAACACCTTTAGTCCTCAGTCTTATTGATTATGAGTAAGCTTTCAATTCTGTTAATAGAACAGCTTTAGCAAAGGTTATATCCTTGTATACATGTACCAAGAACAGCTTTAGAAAATGTTTTAAAGGTTTTATCCATGTACCAGACAAATACAATAAAGTGATTAGTGCTATGTACGAGATTAACACTGCCGTTGTTAGTTTAGGAAATGAGGTTAGCAGCTGGTTTTGTATTAAAGCAGGAGTTAAGCTGGGTTGTGTTCTATCCCCCTCTATTTGGATTATTTTGATGGACTTCGTCTTAAGGAGCACAGGAAAGGAAATGGGAGACAACGCAATGAAATGGGGAGGAAAAAGGTCTCCTGGACTAAGATTATGCTGATGATTTATGCATCCTAGATGCCAGTGTGAGCAAAATAAATAAACTTTTAGAGGTTTTGCGGATTCAGGTTGCGAGAATAGGTTTGAAAATCAATGTTAAGAAGACTACGTCACAAAGGCTCGGAATAAGTGAAGATGAAAAGGTGACCTTGGGTGACGAAAAGATTGATTAGGTAGGCAGCTTCACTTACCTTGGTAGTATTATTAGTAAAGATGGTGGGAGGAGTAAAGATGTTAAAAGTAGAATGGCCAAGGATCAGGGTGTTTTTTCACAGTTAAAAAACGTTTGGAAGAATAGAAAGATAAGTCTGCAAACCAAGATTAGAATATTAGAAGCTATAGTGGTGACAGAGATCAAAGATGGCTCTGAAGCATGGGCACTCCGAAAAGGGGATGCAGATCTGCTAGATGTTTTCCAGAGAAATCGCTTACGGATTTTTCTGGGTACCCGGCTGAATAACCGTATTTCAAACACTAGGCTGTACGAAAAATGTGTTTCAATACCTCTTTCTAGGGCTATAATTAAAGACAGGTTGAGGCGGATGAAGGATAACAGATTGCCGAAAACTGTCCTTTTTTGCTAACCGTCTAAGGCTAAACGGAAAGCAGGTCGTCCTTGTCTAGGGCGAAAGGATGTCATAAAGAAAAATTTCAAGGAAATGGGAAATTCCTGGGAGGGTTTAAAAGGGAGGCTTTGAAAAGATTGAGATGGAGGAGGAGCGTGTGTAGTTGTATTGACTTCAGGCGGCTTGGTTCTGCGGTGAGTTGTTAGCAGTTAGTAGTAGTAGCAGTAGTGGTAGAAGTAGTATAAGGGTTATCTATACGAGTAGAAAAGTCTTTTCAGGTTTATGGTTGATATTTTTGTTGGGGATTACTTTTTAACGTCACTTCTTAGAAAGTAGTAAAAGAGAAACTTCTCTTATGTCTCCCATGTTTTGGAAACGGGACCAGGTTATTGTCGCCGATCTTAAGCACTTTTAAATTTTAGTCAAGCTTGAGTTTCAAAGTCACGGGGTTTTCTACACAAACAAAACTTAGCTGACACGAGTTTGGCGAAAAACTTTAAATAGTTATGTTTGACGTGACTATAAAAGGATAAATCAGCTCTCACACTGGCTCAAGAATAACCCAACACATCCTTTTTGGCCTCAGGCAAGATCAATACGTAGCATTCCGAAATATAGTATTATATTCTTAATCTGACCAGAGGTCCACGATTTCAGTGAAAAGCGCAGTTTAGACCCACATACCTGTTTACAATTTAGACCCAGTTCCATACCCTCGGTATGGAAAAAGCAAAACAAAAAACAACAAGCATAAACCCAGAAACTGTTCTTCACACAACAAGCTATGTTTTAAGTGTTCCCAAATGTTGTAGTTTCGAATTGGTACCAGGATTTAGACTTTAATTATTTTCACTGTCGTAAGATGAGAGACAATCTCATACCATGAAAGAGACGTATTTTTAACGTTGAAAGATCCTCAGTGGAGCGGCTTGCTGAAAAACTAGATACTAAGTATAATATCAAACGAAGCGTTCTGATTAAATTGAAAGAAACTTCAATAGATAGAGAAATGGCTACAAAAGGAAAAAGAAAAGCAAGTACAGAGAGTAGTGAAAATTTAGCGCAAAAAATTATGGACGCTGCTGGACAGCAGCCGTTAGAATTCAAGAAGATAAAAATGGTAAGTGCTTAAATTCTAAAGTTAAATCCATATTTTTCTTTCCATAAAAAAAAAAAAAAAAAAGAACAAGAAAGAAATATATATTGTTTTACATAGGGTAAAATTTGTGATTAAGGGCTTCTATTCACCTTGGAAAGTAGTTGAGCTAGATAAATAAAACTCGTAGGAATAAATACAGAGCCTTAATGGTCCCAAGGGGTGTCTTCGTACCTACATCCACTGTCTCCCCACAAATTATTTTGACCTTTGATGACCTTATGCACTCTTTGTGTTATAAAGACGAAACCCTGTGAAATAGATTTACTGCTAGAATGAGCCACAAGAAAAGTGATTTGAGCCTCATACCTTTGCTCATGGGCGCCCATAAGCGGAATTTTGGAGGGGGGCTTACCTGGTCTAATCGGCACTTCCAATGCTGTATAATAAAAATCTCAAAACGAAACATAAAAATATACGGCAGTATCATTCAGCCAGAGGTGGGGGGCTAGAGCCCCTCCACTCCTCCCCCCATATGGGTGCCTATGTCTGCTCAATCCTGTAAAATTCTAGTTTAGCTACTTTTTGTTATCTAGGAAAGGGGTTAGGTTAGGAAAATGAAACTTTCAGAGATGAGTCTACAGGCTTAAGTATGTCCTGGGAAGGTATTTTGAAGTACTTACCTCCACTTCTTCTCCCTCTAGAGGGCAGCGACCTTTGATGATCTTTAAAAATCTTTTGTTATGAAAACGAAACCTTTACAAAACAGATCATCTGCTTAAATGAAGTACAAGAAAACTGTTTTCCGCTTCGAAACTTGACTCAATCCCAATTTATGAGGTTTCGAAGATCTGCAAATACATTTCCTAAACTTGGAAAAAACCCATTGATATGACTTAGAACAGGAATTGCATTTTCAGAGCTAAAACCAGAAAAAAAACTGATAACTGAAAATTAAGATCAAATAGCCTATTGTTTTGTCGAAATTTCAATAGGTGTCAAGTAGGAAAATTTCTAAGACATAGAAATCAGAAGAGGGTTAATATGGAAGCTTGGCAATACCTTAACAGAGTATGTTTTTGGCCCTTGATTCATTACCAAAAGTTTCATTTTCTTAACCTAGCCTCTTTCGAAGATTGCGAAAAGTAGCTAAGCTAGAGTTTTACCCATGTTTCTAATTAGATTTCCTTGCCCTCCCAGTCTCCTCAAACATAAGTTCGGAATGGGTATAATCTTCCAGAGGATAACTATGGTATTAGCTTTTTCTCCTAACCAATTTTCGTTATGATATGGCTGCTTCTGACAAAATTGTGATGTAAATCTAATGATGCGTGTCATTAATTACATTAATTATATCTTAATTACAAGAATTTAGACCCTGTTTCCCTACCCCACAATGATTAGTATAGTTTCGGACCCACAAGCGTAACTAGGACGCTTACTACCTATTTCCCGCCCAGTTTGGTCGAACTTAAACCTTCTTTTTTTCATGGTAGCAGCAGTTGCAACCTAGTAAAAAGTGAACCACAGGCCATAGTAACCAAGAGTTAAAAAAGAAATTTGAAAAAACTGCCTAGTGAAAAAAATTGCCATCTAACACTGACTCAGGAATGGTAACTATTATTTCAGTTCGTCTTAAAAGTAACGGTTTATTGCAGAAAGAAATTCATGGTGATTTCGAAAAAAGCCTCATACCTCTCAAAAGTGGCGTCAGATCGAAATAAAAAATATACCGTTAGAATCAACAGGGTCGAAAACCTTGTATAGGGGAATTAGTGTCCTCCTCCCTAAACAACAAGGAAAACACTTGCATCGGTAGCACTGATCTGTCTCAACAAGCCTAGAGGGTTGCCAGAACATATAGACAGATGCTTAATGGCTCATTCAAAAGCTATTTCTCATATCTACATGTTTTTTTTTTTATAAATTCCATCATCTGCAAGTGCCAAGTAGCACTAAAATGACACTTTTTGTGTCATTTCTCAAGGGGTGGCACTAACAAGCTACCAGAACACCATAGACAAATCTTTTATAGCTCATATAAAATATATTGCTTACATCTACGTCCTTCATATAAATTCCACCATCAGCAAATTTCAAATGGCACTAAAAGTGACACTTTTGGTGCCGTGTCTCAGTTAGAAAAGAAGGGGCTATTGGGATAGAACTTATAAGAGTGCTGTTTAATGGCTTATTTGAAAGCTATTGCTCCTATATACCGTGCTGTTTTCATTAATTTTACCATTCGTAAGTGCAATATAGCACTGAAAACAACACTTTTGGTGCCACTTCTTAAGTGGAAAAGCTCTGAAGTACAAAACAGGTACTATTTTAATAGTTATGTTCCAAAATTGTTTGATTACTAATTCTTCGTAGCTCTTAAGAAAATATGGCTCTTTAACCATCCAGCGAGAATATTTTAAAATAACCGATTCTAAATTACGACCAGCAGTTATACCTTTCAGTCTTGGGATTTCAGCTGCAGGCTCTTTTTGAAGAAATGTTTCTTTCAAGTCGAGTAAATGTTTTGGAAGTCGTGGTCTTCCAAGCTTTTTGTATATTTGCTTTAGTTTTTCCCTGTGCTTCTGTACAGTAACCAAGCCAATGCCTCTTATTACGCTTCTTTACCATCTTTCACAAAGCACTTTTGTGAACTAGCAATGCCAAGTTCTTCTTTAATTGCCTTAATCGTCTTTCAAACTCTTTGACCGCAACCTAATTTGACGGAGCAGTCCTATTTGCATAATTAAATAAAAAAAACAAGTTTTTTAAACTGAAAGTAAGGAGCGACATTAAAACTTAAAACGAACACAATTTATTCCTTATATGAAAGGGGCTGTCCCCTCCTCAACGCCTCGCTCTTTACGCTAAAGTTTTTTTTTTTTTTAAAAAATAAAGTTGTGAGACAGAGTAAAACTTTAGCGTAAAGAGCGAGGCGTTGAGGAGGGGATAGCCCCTTTCATATATGGAATAATTTCTGTTCGTTTTAAGTTTTAATGTCGCTCCTTACTTTCAGTTTAAAAAAACTTGTTTTTTTCATTTAATTTCTGATCGTTATTTAGTTAATGCAGCTTTTATTTTGGCTCACCGTCATTGAATAAGTAAACAAAATTTGCATAAAAATTTTACTTTTCTTTTGCTAAATGGATGTCTTTACAAATTAACTTACGTAACTAACTTCTATATTCGTATTTTTTTCTTCTGTGAAAAAATACAAAGTTGCAGATTTTTGCAGATATGAGCTTGAAACCTATGTAATAGGGTTTTCTGATACGCTGAATCTGACGGTGGGATTTTCATTAAAATTCTTTCACTTGTAGGGGATGTTTCCCCCTCTTTAAAAAATCAAGTAAATTTTCTCAGGCTCGTAGCCTTTGATGAGTAATACTAAACTTAATAAAATTTATATATTTAGAATCAGCATTATAAACACATTCTTTTGATACATTTATTGACATCAAAATTTTGTTTTTAAGAGTTTCGATTACTATTGAGCCGTATCGCTTGTTTTTTTAATTGTTTTTTTTTGTTACGTATATGTTATTACGTATATGAGGGGTTCTCCCCTTAGTCAATACCACGCTCTTTACGTTAAAAGTTAAAACAATTTTTGATTCACAAACCCCTGAATCACAAAGGCCGTTTAATTATAATAGATAGCTCTTTTTAAACCAATAAAAAAAAAATGTAGCGTAAAGAGCGTGGTATGGACTTGTGGGAGAACCCCCTCATATAAGTTATAATTTCTGTTCGTTTTAAGTTCTAATGTTGCTTCTTACTTTCAGTTGAAAAAACTTTTTTTTTATTTATTTAATTTCTGATCGTTTTTTTAAATAATGCTTGGAAATCCGGCGCCCCTTCATAGACATGTCCCTTACCCCAAAGAAAAATCCTCCACGGAAAAATTCTCCCGAGTAACCCCCTCCTCTAGCCCCCCCCCCTCCATAAAAAAATCCTTCCAGAAAATGTCTGTATACGTCCGGCGCCTCCTTCATGGCAATTTCCCTTCCCCCATGAAAACTTCCTTCATGGACAGATCCTCCAACATAACCCCCGACCCACCCTTTCCTCCCACTACCAGAAAAAAACCTCCTGAATACTTCTGTATACTTCCCAATAACCAATACTATATGTTAACATTGGGTAAAGTTCATAACTTTTAGCTCTCTCCCTGGGGACTTCGGGGGATTAAGTCATCCTAAATGACGAATTTATCATATTTTTGACCATGCTGAACATAATGGCTATCTCAAAATTTTGATCGGGTGACTTTGGGAAAAAAATAAGCGTGGGAGGGGGCCTAGTTGCCCTCCATTTTTTTTGGTCACTTAAAAAGGGCACTAGAACTTTTAATTTACGTTCCAATGAGCCCTCAAACGATATTCTAGGATCACTGGGTCAATACGATCACCCCTGGGAAAAAAAAAACAAAAAAAAACGCAACCGTGATCTTTCTTCTGGCAAAAAATGCAAAATTCCACATTTTTGTAGATAGGAGCTTGAAGACACTACAGTAGGGTTCTCTGATACGCTGAATATCATGGTGTGATTTTCATTAAGGTTCTATAACTTTTAGGGGTTCTTTCCCCCTTTTTTTGAAAATCAGCTAAATTTTCTCAGGCGCGTAACTTTTGATGGGTAGCACTAAACTTGATGAAAGTTATATATTTGAAATCAGCATTGAAATTTGATTCTTTTTATGTATCTATTGGTATCAAAAATCCGTTTTCTAGAGTTTCGATTACCATTGAGCCGGGTCGCTCCTTACTTACAGTTCGTTACCACGAACTGTTTGATATGTTGAAACATTCACTTTTGATGTCAGTCGATACAAGTTGAAACCCTGAATGTTTATCAACTGAAAACCGGTATTTATGCCTGCCTATTGAAACCAAATATGCAACAGTTCAGGAGTTTCTAATATAAAACTGATGGTAACAACTTTTAAATAAACTGATGAAAATGTTTTTTTTTAATTAATTAGGAAGGAAAAACTTAAGTCAAGTTGTTCCTTTCAAAATCCTCTATAAGTCCGTGTTAAATTTATTAAACAAGTATTTACCGTTTTCTTAGACAAGTTGAAATGGAATTTGCACGAAAGTCTAATTTAGAAAGCCAAGTAAAAAAAAATAAAAAAATAGCAAACTCAGATTATATTGCTAGATCAGGGGAACAGATAGAAACCAAAATCAATGCCTTTATGTGCCTGTTGTCGCCAGACAAGCTAAAAATATTTAACATGGAAGAGATAGCCGGGAATGTTTCTATTCCGTTCCCCCTTAACTGAAGGTTTACATGAACCCCTTCCATACACTCCCCCTCCCAGCCCCCTTAGTAAGTTTCATAAATCGTTTGCTCATCAGTAAGCTACTGGAACATTAGCTGGCTACGTCGCCATCGTAGATAGATGTTAAATGGCTCAATTAAAAGCTATATTTAATAATTACTAGGTTTTTAAAAATTCTACCATCTATTAGATTCGAGAAATTTCAATGTTAGATAGTTTCTGCGGAGAGTTTGCAATGAACTTTGTCATGATTGAAGCATTAGCTGAAACCTAGTAAAGAACGAACCACGGCCCACAGTAACTAAAAGTTAAAAATGTTAAAACGGCCTTTTTTTTCTTTATTTTTTCGTGGCCTCGTGGCTATTTTTTCGGGTTACTAGAACATCATAGATAGATGCTTAAGAGCTCATTCAAAAGCTATTTCTCATATGTACGTGGTTTTTATAAATTTTGCCGTGTGCAAGTGCCATATGGCACAAAAAAGGGCACTTTTTATGCCGTTTCTCGGGGGGTGGGGCTAGCGGGCAACCAGAATATCTTTGATATATTTTTGATAGCTTGTATAAAAAATATAGCTCATATTTACGTTCTTCCTATAGCTATTTCTCATATGTGCGTGGTTTATTTAAATTCCGCCGTCAGCAAGTGTGATATGGTACGAAAAAAAGACACTTTTTATGCCGTTTCTCGAGGGATGGGGCTAGTGGGCTACCAGAAAATCTTAGATAGAATTTTGATATCTCATAACAAAAATATTGCTCATATTTGTGTTCTTCTTATAAATTCCGACATGTGCAAGTTTGAAATGGCACTAAAATAACACTTTTGGTTCCATGTCTCAAGTGGAAAAGCTGGAGTGAGTGGGCTACCAGAACTTTGTAGAGTGATGTTTAATGGCCCGTTAGTAGTAAGAGAGGTGCTGATTTCAGTCCTCCGCCTGAGGCATGAATATGCATATAGTTTAACCGGTACATTGACTTACCAGGGTCAGTCACCTGTAACTTGATTAGTAGGTTTTTTTTTCTGTTTTTGTTGTCAATTACACAATGAATGTAGGTCATGAGTTCACATACACATTCTTAAAACTACACGTGATTAAACACGTTATAAAACTACGTTTCAACTCCAACTTTTTTTTTCAATCAGAGTGGGGTTTTTTTTCGAGCTGACACCTGTTTTTTAGGCAGACAATCAGAGAATTGCTTAACAATTCGTCATTGAAACCCTGTATAAGGCTTTCCAATGCATAGTCTACAGCCAGCGGTTATTTGGCAGCGTATAATGTCCTCAAGATTTAAAATGTACTATCTTCTTCCGCTCTAAATAAAGCCATCTGTGTTTTACATGTTACCAAAGAGGGGATGATTTCAAAACAACAGTCCGCTCCAACCCGGATCTGAGTACTCTAGCTGCTTTCGGGCTGATGTGAACTTTTCGCGGTATGCGTCGTATTGAGATTAAGAAAAAAAAAGACGGATATGTCCGATTCAAGGCTAATTGACAAAAGAGTTTGTTTTCTGACTAAATTAGACAGATATTTTTCAATTGTATTTGATGAAAGTAAAAGGATTTCATAGATGATTAAGAGGCTTTTATAAAAATATATGACAGGGAAGAGGGCAATGAATCAATTCTAACACAGTTTTTCTTTACTTGGTATCCGTTAAAAACGAAATTTTTGTGTTAAATAAGTAATTCTTGTATCATTTAAAAGAGCTTTACGGGGTTTGAGAGAGACTCTGTTCCCTGATTCCGTGTGGTTAGAGGGGGTTCTTTGTGAAGACTAATTTTTTATTCTGTAAAAAAGGGAATTGTTTTTTTCCATGCTAAATTTTGCCTCCTTTTTAATGAAAAGGATTCTTGCAACTACACCCCTCCGGAAAAGAAACCAAGACGGAACGAATCCACATCTATGCAAGAAACGGACGGTGCTCAACAGCAGTCTGAATTTGGAAATGTGAATATTTTCACCTCTAGCTTCTACCTATTTCTATCCAACTTTTTTTTTTAAGTATTTTCTTTTTGCCATTTTTCAACACCGTAAAAGTGTATGTCAGAGATATTAAAATGTTAACTTTTCAGTTTAAATAATTCTAGGAGGAATTGGGTTTTGTTGGATGGTATGGAAAAATGGTACGTGTTAAATATTCGGGAAACATACGAGTAGAAAAAATGCTTCACTACAGATAAGTCTATTGTGTCTTTCTGAGGGAGGAGGAGGTAACTTTTTAGTTTAAAAAATTTGTTTATGAATAGAAAAACGCTTCACTACAGATATGGCTATTGTGTTTTTGTGAGGGAGGAGGGGGTAACTTTTTAGTTTAAATAATTGTAGGAGGAATTGGGTTTTGTTGGATGGTCTTGAAAAATGGTACGTGTTAAATATTCCGGAAACGTACGATTAGAAAAAATGCTTAACTACAGATAAGGCTATTGTGTCTTTCTGAGGGAGGAGGGGGTAACTTTTTAGTTTAAAAAATTTGTTTATGAATAGAAAAACACTTCACTACAGATAAGGCTATTGTGTTTTTCTGAGGGAGGAGGAGGGGGGTAACTTTTTAGTTTTAAAAATTTGTTTATGAATAGAAAAACGCTTCACTACAGATATGGCTATTGTGTTTTTGTGAGGGAGGAGGGGGTAACTTTTTAGTTTAAATAATTCTAGGAGGAATTGGGTTTTGATGGATGGTATGGAAAAATGGTACGTGTTAAATATTCGGGAAACGTATGAGTAGAAAAAATGCTTCACTACAGATATGGCTTTTGTGTCTTTGTGAGGGAGGAGGGGGTAACTTTTTATTTTAAAAAATTTGTTTATGAATAGAAAAACTCTTCGCTACAGATAAGGCTATTGTGTTTTTCTGAGGGGGGAGGGGGTAACTTTTTAGTTTAAAAAATTTGTTTATGAATAGAAAAACGCTTCACTACAGATATGGCATTGTGTTTTTGTGAACTTTCTGAGGGAGGAGGGGGTAACTTTTTAGTTTAAAAAATTTGTTTATGAATAGAAAAACGCTTCACTCCAGATAAGGCTATTGTGTTTTTCTGAGGGGGGAGGGGGTAATCAGATCTAGGATTCTTAGTCCCTCATAGGTGTTTGTTGTCTGAAACCTATAGTTTTGGGTGAATAGTATGCTATTTCAAGCTTTTCTGAGCTAAGGTTTCTTAGTATTTCATAGGTGTGTGTTGTCTGAAACTTATGATTTGAGGTATGTAATTCGCTATTTCCGACTTTTCATAACCAGATTTCTTAGTCTTTCGTAGGTGTGTGGTGTCTGAAACCTATGATTTTGGATGTTTGGGTTGCTATTTTTTGACTTTTCTGAGCTGGATTTCTTAGCCTTTCGTAGATGTGTGTTGACTGAAACCTATGATTTGGGAATGAGTGCTTTGCTTCTTTTCACTTTTATGAGCTAGATTTCTTAGCATTTCATAGGTGTGTGCTTTCAGAAAATTATGATTTGGGAGGTGTAGTTTGCTTTTTGGACTTATCAGAGCTAGGATTCTTACTCCCTCATAGGTGTTTGTTGTCTGAAACTTCTAGTTTGGGATGAGTAGTTGGCTACTTCAAGCTTTTCTGAGCTAAGGTTTCTTAGTATTTTGTAGGTGAAGCTTCCACGTCAGTTTTAAGTTCACCAAGACATAAAAAATTTAAAGTTCAGTTCTAAATTTTTCCATAGAAGATAAGAAAAGTTATAATATGATTGTGATTATTTTCTATGATGATAGAAAGTTTCACTTTAATTCTAAATTTTCTTAAATTCAGTTCCGACTTTTCTCAAAGAGATGAAAAAATTTAAAGTTCGGCTCCAAATATTTTCCACGTCAGTTTTAAGTTTACCAAGACATAAAGAAATTTAAAGTTCAATTCTAAATTTATCCGTGGGAGATAGAAAAAGTAATACCATACTTGTGATTATTTTCACGGAAGATAAAAAGTTCTAGTTCAATTTAAAATTTTGTCAACAAAGTCAAGGAAAGTTCAAGTTCTCTTCTGAATTTTCTCAATGAAAAAGAAATTAGTCATTGATCATTTCTATTTTTCCAAATACTATAAAAATTTTCCACTTTAGTTCAGATCTGTCTCGAAGAGATGAAAAATTTAAAATACTGTTCCAAATTTTTCACAGAAGATAAAAAGTTCAAGTTCTCTTCGGAATTTTACCAAAGAACACAATTCAATTCTAATTTCTTCAGAGAAAACAAAAATCTTCCACTTCAGTTCTTTATTTCACAAAGACATAAAGAAATTTAAAGTTCAATTCTAGATTTTTCGGTGGGAACAAGAAAAAGTAATACCATACTTGTGAATATTTTCACGGAAGATAAAAAGTTCTACTTCAATTTTAAATTTTCTCAACGAAGTGAAGAAAAGTTCAAGTTCTCTACTGAATTTTACCAAAGAACACACTTCAATTCTAATTTATCCAGAGAAAATAAAAATCTTCCACTTAAGTTCTTTATTTCACAAAGACATAAAGAAATTTAAAGTTCAATTCTAAATTTTTCAGTGGAAGATAGAAAAAGTAATACCATATTTGTGAATATTTTCCCGGAAGATAAAAAGTTCTAGTTCAATTTAAAATTTTCTCAACGAAGTGAAGAAGATTTCAAGTTCTCTTCGGAATTTTACCAAAGAACACAATTCAATTCTAATTTCTCCAGAGAAAACAAAAATCTTCCACTTCAGTTATTTATTTTACAAAGACATAAAGAAATTTATAGTTCAATTCTAAATTTTTCGGTGGAAGATAGAAAAAGTAATACAATACTGGTGAATATTGTCCTGGAAAATAAAAAGTTCTAGTTCAATTTTAAATTTTCTCAACTAAGTGAAGAAAAGTTCAAGTTCTCTTCTGAATTTTACAAAAGAACACAATTCAATTCTAATTTCACCAGAGAAAATCAAAATCTTCCACTTAAGTTCTTTATTTCATAAAGACATAAAGAAATTTAAAGTTCAATTCTAAATTATTCGGTGGAAACAAGAAAAAGTAATATTATACTTGTGAATATTTTCCCGGAAGATAAAAAGTTCTAGTTCAATTTAAAATTTTCTCAACGAAGTGAAGAAAAATTCAAGTTCTCTTCTGAATTTTACCAGAGAACACAATTCAATTCTATTTTCACCAGTGAAAATAAAAATCTTCCACTTCAGTTCTATATTTCACAAAGACATAAAGAAATTTAATGTTCAATTCTAAATTTTTCGGTGGAAGATAGAAAAAGTAATACCATACCTGTGAATATTTTCTCGAAGAAATGAAAAATTTTAAATACTGTTCCAAATTTTTCACAGAAGATAAAAAAGTTCAAAATCTCTTCGGAATTTTACCAAAGAACACATTTCAATTCTAATTTCTCCAGAGAAAATAAAAATCTTCCACTTAAGTTCTTTATTTCACAAAGGCATAAAGAAATTTAAAGTTCAATTCTAAATTTTTCGGTGGAAGATAGAAAAAGTAATACCATACTTGTGAATATTTTCCCGGAAGATAAAAAGTTCTAGTTCAATTTACAATTTTCTCAAAAAAGTGAAGAAAAGTTCAAGTTCTCTTCTGAATTTTACTAAAGAACACAATTCAATTCTAATTTCACCAGAGAAAATAAAAATCTTCCACTTCAGTTCTTTTTTTCACAAGGACATAAAGAAATTTAAAGTTCAATTCTAAATTTTTCGGTTTAAAATAGAAATAGTAATACAATAACTGTTAATATTTTCCCGAATGATAAAAATTTATAGTTCAATTTAAAATTTTCTCAACGAAGTGGATAAAAATTCATGTTCTATTCTGAATTTTAAAAATTAACACAATTCAACTCTAATTTCTCCATAGAAAATAAAAATCTTCCACTTCAGTTTTAAGTTCCACAATGAAATAAAGAAATTTAAAGTTCTAATCTAAATTTTTGGATGAAAGATAGAAAAAGTAATACTATGATGATGATTATTTTCCATGAAGATTAAAGGTTTCACTTTATTTATAATTTTTCTTAAATTCAGTTCTGATTTTTCTCAAAGAGATGAAAAATTTAAAGTTCTGTTCCAAATTTTTCATAGAAGATAGAAAAAGTTATACATTGATAGTGAATATTCAACATTAAGATAAGGAACTCCACTTTAATTCAGAGCTTTCTCGAAGAAGTGCAAAATGTTCAAGTTCTCTTCTGAATTTTCTTAAAGAAGAGAAAAAAGTTAGCTCAATTCTGAATTTCACCAATGAAAATGAAAAAACCTTCCATTTCAATTCATAATATATAAAAGACATAAGAAATTTAAAGTTCAGTTCAAAATTTTTCTGTAGAAGATAGCAAAAGTTAAAATATGATTGTGATTATTTTCCAGGGAAGATGAAAAGTTTCACTTTATTTCTAATTTTATTAAATTCAGTTCAGATTTTTCGAAAAGAGATTACAAATTTAAAGATCTGTTAAAAATTTTTAATATAAGATAGAAAAAGTTATACATTGATTTTGAATATTAGAAATGAAGATAAGGTGCATCACTTTAATTCTGAGTTTTCTAGAAGAAGTGCAAAATGTTCAAGTTCTCTTCTGAATTTTATTATAGAAGATAAAAAAGTTAGCTCAATTCTGAATTTTACCAATGAAAATGAAAAAAGCTTCCACTTCAGTTCTTAATTTCTCAAAGACATAAAAAAATTCAAAGTTCTCTTCTAATTTTTCCAAGAAAATAAAAAGGTTCCACTTCAATTCTGTTTTTTTCTCAAAGAGATGAAAAATTTAAAAGTTCTATTCTAATTTTAAATTAAATTTTAGCTCCTTTGTCTTATGGATTTACCCCTCAAATTTTTAAATTAGAAAATGAGTGACTTGTTCTATTATTAAAAACAATAGTTCAAACTCGTTCATCTAACCTCCAAAACAATAGGTTAGGTTAGGTATAAATAAATATTAATAAATAAATAGAAACATTTCTACATGTTTAAGTTAGATTAGGTTAGGTTAACTTATCATGAGCGCTCATGATAAGTTAACCTAACCTTTTCTGGCGAGTATGGTTAGGTTAGGTTAGGCTAGATTAAGTTAGGCTAGATTAGGTTAGGTTCAGTTAGGTTAGGTTAGCCTGCGTACGCTTCCCTTAGGTTAGCTTAGGTTAGGTGAGAGACAGGCAAAAAGTTAGGTGTATGATTAGGTTAGGTTAGATTAAGTTAGGTTAGGTTAAGTTTTGTTATGCGAGGTTTTCCTACGTACGCGCGCGTACGTAGGCTAACCTAGCCTAACCTAACTTAAACTAACCTAACCTAATCATACACCTAACTTTTTGCCTGTCTCTCACCTAACCTAATCTAACCTAAGGGAAGCGTGCGCAGGCTAACCTAACCTAACTTAACCTAACCTAATCTAGCCTAACTTAATCTAGCCTAACCTAACCTAACCATACTCGCCAGAAAAGGTTAGGTTAACTTATCATGAGCGCTCATGATAAGTTAACCTAACCTAACCTAACTTAAAAATGTAGAAATGTTTCTATTTATTTATTAATATTTATTTATACCTAACCTAACCTATTGTTTTGGAGGTTAGATGAACGAGTTTGAACGATTGTCTTTAATAATAAAACGAGTCACTCATTTTCTAATTTAAAAATTTGAGGGGTAAATCCATAAGACAAAGGAGCTAAAATTTAATTTAAAATTAGAATAGAACTTTAAATTTTTCATCTCTGAGAAAAAACCAGAATTGAAGTGGAACCTTTTTATTTTCTTGGAAAAATTAGAAGAGAACTTTGAATTTTTTATGTCTTTGAGAAATTAAGAACTGAAGTGGAAGCTTTTTTCATTTTCATTGGTAAAATTCAGAATTGAGCTAACTTTTTTATCTTCTTTAAGTTAATTCAGAAGAGAACTTGAACATTTTGCACTTCTTCGAGAAAACTCAGAATTCAAGTGATGCACCTTATCTTCATGTCAAAGATTCAAAATCAATGTATATCTTTTTCTATCTTCTATGAAAAATTTGGAACAGAACTTTAAATTTTTCATCTCTTTGCAAAAAATCGGAACAGGATTTAAGAAAATTAGAATTAAAGTGAAACTTTTTACCTTCACTGGAAAATAATCACAATCATAGTATAACTTTTCATATCTTCTACAGAAAAATTTAGAACTGAACTTAAAATTTTTCATGTCTTTGAGAAATTATGAACTGAAGTGGAAGGTTTTTTCATTTTCATTGCTAAAATTCAGAATTGAGCTAACTTTTTTCTCTTCTTTAAGAAAATTCAGAAGAGAACTTGAACATTTTGCACTTCTTCGAGAAAGATCTGAATTAAAGTGGAGTTCCTTATATTAATGTTGAATAATCACAATCAATGCATACCTTTTCTATCCTCTATGAAATATTTGGAAAAGAACTTTAAATTTTTTATCTCGTTGAGAAAAATCAGAACTGAATTTAAGAAAAATTATAAATAAAGTGAAACTTTTAATCTTCATGGAAAATAATCATCATCATAGTATTACTTTTTCTATCTTTCATCCAAAAATTTAGATTAGAACTTTAAATTTCTTTATTTCACTGTGGAACTTAAAACTAAAGTGGAAGATTTTTATTTTCTATGGAGAAATTAGAATTGAAGTGTGTTCTTTGGTAAAGTTCAGAAGCGAACTTGAACTTTTGTTTACTTCGTTGAGAAAATTTTACATTGAACTACAACTTTTTATCTTCCGTGAAAATATTTACAAGTATGGTATTACTTTTTCTATCTTCCACCGAAAAATTTAGAATTGAACTTTAAATTTCTTTATGTCCTTGTGAAATAAAGAACTGAAGTGGAAGATTTTTATTTTCTCTGGTGAAATTAGAATTGAATTGTGTTCTTTAGTTAAATTCAGAAGAGAACTTGAATTTTTCTTCACTTCGTTGAGAAAACTGTAAATTGAACTAGAACTTTTTATCTTCCGGGAAAATATTCACAAGTATGGTATTACTTTTTCTATCTTCCACCGAAAAATTTAGAATTGAACTTTAAATTTCTTTACGTCTTTGTGAAATAAAGAACTTAAGTGGTAGATTTTTATTTTCTCTGGAGAAATTACAATTGAAGTGTGTTCTTTGGTAAAATTCAGAAGAGAACTTGAACTTTTTTATCTTCTGTGAAAAATTTGGAACAGTATTTTAAATTTTTCATTTCTTCGAGAAAATATTCACATGTATGGTATTACTTTTTCTATTTTCCACCGAAAAATTTAGAATTGAACTTTAAATTTCTTTATGTTCTTGTGAAATAAAGAACTTAAGTGGAAGATTTTTATTTTCTCTGGTGAAATTAGAATTGAATTGTGTTCTTTAGTAAAATTCAGAAGAGAACTTGAACTTTTCTTCACTTCACTTCGTTGAGAAAATTGTAAATTGAACTAGAACTTTTTATCTTCCGGGAAAATATTCACAAGTATGGTATTACTTTTTTTTAGCTTCCACCGAAAAATTTAGAATTGAACTTTAAATTTCTTTATGTCTTTGTGAAATAAAGAACTTAAGTGGAAGATTTTTATTTTCTCTGGAGAAATTAGAATTGAAATGTGTTCTTTGGTAAAATTCCGAAGAGAACTTGAACTTTTTTATCTTCTGTGAAAAATTTGGAACAGTATTTTAAATTTTTCATCTCTTCGAGAAAATATTCACAGGTATGGTATTACTTTTTCTATCTTCCACCGAAAATTTAGAATTGAGCTTTAAATTTCTTTGTGTCTTTGTGAAATATAGAACTGAAGTGGAAGATTTTTATTTTCACTGGTGAAATTAGAATTGAATTGTGTTCTTTGGTGAAATTCAGAAGAGAACTTGAATTTTTCTTCACTTCGTTGAGAAAATTTTAAATTGAACTAGAACTTTTTATCTTCCGGGAAAATATTCACAAGTATAGTATTACTTTTTCTTGTTTCCACCGAAAAATTTAGAATTGAACTTTAAATTTCTTTATGTCTTTGTGAAATAAAGAACTTAAGTGGAAGATTTTGATTATCTCTGGTGAAATTAGAATTGAATTGTGTTCTTTGGTAAAATTCAGAAGTGAACTTGAATTTTTCTTCACTTCGTTGAGAAAATTTAAAAATTAACTAGAACTTTTTATCTTCCGGGAAAATATTCACAAGTATGGTATTACTTTTTCTACCTTCCACCGAAAAATTTAGAATTGAACTCTAAATTTCTTTATGTCTTTGTAAAATAAAGAACTTAAGTGGAAGATTTTTGTTTTCTTTGGAGAAATTAGAATTGAATTGTGTTCTTCGGTAAAATTCAGAAGAGAACTTGAATTCTTCTTCACTTCGTTGAGAAAACTTTAAATTGAACTAGAACTTTTTATCTTCCGGGAAAATATTCACAAGTATGGTATTACTTTTTCTATCTTCCACTGAAAAATTTAGAATTGAACTTTAAATTTCTTTATGTCTTTGTGAAATAAAGAACTTAAGTGGAAGATTTTTATTTTCTCTGGATGAATTAGAATTGAATTGTGTTCTTTGGTAAAATTCAGTAGAGAACTTAAACTTTTCTTCACTTCGTTGAGAAAATTTTAAATTGAAGTAGAACTTTTTATCTTCCGTGAAAATATTCACAAGTATGGTATTACTTTTTCTTGTTTCCACCGAAAAATTTAGAATTGAACTCTAAATTTCTTTATGTCTTTGTGAAATAAAGAACTGAAGTGGAAGATTTTTGTTTTCTCTGAAGAAATTAGAATTGAATTTTGTTCTTTGGTAAAATTCCGAAGAGAACTTGAAATTTCTTATCTTCTGTGAAAAATTTGGAACAGTATTTTAAATTTTACATCTCTTCGAGACAGATCTGAACTAAAGTGGAAAATTTTTACATTATTTGGAAAAATAGAAATGATCAATGACTAATTTCTTTTTCATTGAGAAAATTCAGAAGAGAACTTGAACTTTCCTCGACTTTGTTGAGAAAATTTAAAATTGAACTGGAAATTTTTATCTTTCAGGAAAATATTCACAAATATGACGTTACTTTTTATATCTTCCACCGAAAAATTTAGAACTGAACTCTAAATTTCTTTACGTCTTGGTAAACTTAAAACTGACGTGGAAAATATTTGGAGCCGAACTTTAAATTTTTTCATCTCTTGAGAAATGTCGGAACTGAATTTAAGAAAATTTAGAATTAAAGTGAAACTTTCTATCTTCATAGAAAATAATCACAATCATAGTATAACTTTTCCTATCTTCTATGGAAAAATTTAGAACTGAACTTTAAATTTTTTATGTCTTGGTCAACTTAAAATTGACGTGGAAGCTTCACCTACGAAATACTAAGAAACCTTAGCTCAGAAAAGCCTGAAATAGCCAACTACTCATCCCAAACTAGAAGTTTCAGACAATAAACACCTATGAGGGAGTAAGAATCCTAGCTCTGATAAGTCCAAAAAGCAAACTACACCTCCCAAATCATAATTTTCTGAAAGCACACACCTATGAAATGCTAAGAAATCTAGCTCAGAAAAGTCAAAAATAGCAAAGCACTCATTCCCAAATCTTAGGTTTCAGTCAAAACACACCTACGAAAGGCTAAGAAATCCAGCTCAGAAAAGTCAAAAAATAGCAACCCACACATTCCAAATCATAGGTTTCAGACACCACACACCTACGAGAGACTGAGAAATCTGGTTATGAAAAGTCGGAAATAGCAAATTACATACCGCAAATCATAAGTTTCAGACAACACACACCTATGAAATACTAAGAAACCTTAGCTCAGAAAAGCCTGAAATAGCAAACTATTCATCCCAAACTATAGGTTTCAGACAACAAACACCTATGAGGGACTAAGAATCCTAGCTCTGATTACCCCCTCCCCCCTCAGAAAAACACACTAGCCTTATCTGTAGTGAAGCGTTTTTCTATTCGTAAAGAAATTTTTTAAACTAAAAAGTTACCCCCTCCTCCCTCAGAAAGTTCAGAAAAACACAATAGCCTTATCTGTAGTGAAGAGTTTTTCTACTCGTAAACAAATTTTTAAAACTAAAAAGTTACCCCCCGCCCCCCACCTAAATACACAATAGCCTTCTCTGTAGTGAAGCGTTTTTCTATTCATAAACAAATTTTTTAAACTAAAAAGTTACCCCCTCCTCCCTCAGAAAGATACAATAGCCTTATCTGTAGTGAAGCATTTTTTCTACACATACGTTTCCCAAATATTTAACACGTACCATTTTTCCATACCATCCAACAAAACCCAATTCCTCCTAGAATTATTTAAACTAAAAAGTTACCCCCTCCTCCCTCACAAAAACACAATAGCCATAACTTTAGTGAAGCGTTTTTCTATTCATAAAAAAAATTTTAAAAATAAAAAGTTAGCCCCCCTCCTCCTCCCTCAGAAAAACACAATAGCCTTATCTGTAGTGAAGCGTTTTTCTATTCATAAACAAATTTTTTAAACTAAAAAGTTACCCCCTCCTCCCTCAGAAAGACACAATGGCCTTATCTGTAGTGAAGCATTTTTTCTACTCGTACGTTTCCCGAATATTTAACACGTACCATTTTTCCATACCATCCAACAAAACCCAATGCCTCCTAGAATTATTTAAACTAAAAAGTTACCCCCTCCTCCCTCACAAAAACACAATAGCCATATCTGTAGAGAAGCGTTTTTCTATTCATAAACAAATTTCTTAAACTAAAAAGTTACATCCTCCTCCCTCAGAAAGACACAATAGCCTTATCTGTAGTGAAGCATTTTTTCTACTCGTATGTTTCCCGAATATTTAACACGTACCATTTTTCCATACCATCCAACAAAACCCAATTCCTCCTAGAATTATTTAAACTAAAAAGTTAAAATTTTAATATCTCTGACATACACTTTTACGGTGTTGGAAAATGGCGAAAAGAAAATACTTAAAAAAAAAAAGTTGGATAGAAATAGGTAGAAGCTAGAGGTGAAAATATTCATATTTCCAAATTCAGACTGCTGTTGAGCACCGTCCGTTTCTTGCATAGATGTGGATTCGTTCCGTCTTGGTTTCTTTTCCGGAGGGGTGTAGTTGCAAGAATCCTTTTCATTAAAAAGGAGGCAAAATTTAGCATGGAAAAAAACAATTCCCTTTTTACAGAATAAAAAATTAGTCTACACAAAGAACCCCCTCTAACCACACGGAATCAGGGAGCAGAGTCTCTCTCAAACCCCGTAAAGCTCTTTTAAATGATACAAGAATTACTTATTTAACACAAAAATTTCGTTTTTAACGGATACCAAGTAAAGAAAAACTGTGTTAGAATTGATTCATTGCCCTCTTTCCTGTCATATATTTTTATAAAAGCCTCTTAATCATCTATGAAATCCTTTTACTTTCATCAAATACAATTGAAAAATATCTGTCTAATTTGGTCAGAAAACAAACTCTTTTGTCAATGAGCCTTGAATCGGACATATCCGTCTTTTTTTTTTCTTGATCCAAATACGACGCATACCGCGAACAGATCACATCAGCCCGATAACAGCTAGAGTACTTAGATCCGAGTTGCAGCGGAATGTTGTTTTGAAATCATCCCCTCTTTGGTAACATGTTAAACACAGATGGCTTTATTTAGAGCGGAAGAAGATAGTACATTTTAAATCTTGAGGACATTATACGCTGCCAAATAACCGCTGGCTGTAGACTATGCATTGGAAAGCCTTATAAAGGGTTTCAATGAGGAATTGTTAAGCAATTCTCTGATTGGCTGCCTAAAAAACAGGTGTCAGCTCGAAAAAAAAACAAAAAAACACTGATTGAAAAAAAAAACTTGGAGTTTAAAAGTAGTTTTATAACGTGTTTAATCACGTGTAGTTTTAAGAAAGTGTATGTGAACTCATGACCTACATTCATTGTGTAATTGACAACAAAAACAGAAAAAAAAAACTACTAATCAAGCTAAAGGTGACTGACCCTGGTTAGTCAATGTACCGGTTAAACTACACTTCATATTCATGCCTCAGGCGTAGGGTTCAAAGTCGTCTCTTATACGTTGCCAAGTTTAAAAAAAAACAACCTACTAATCAAGTTACAGGTGACTGACCCTGGTAAGTCAATGTACCGGTTAAACTACATGCATATTCATGCCTCAGGCGTAGGACTGAAATCAGCACCTCTCTTACTACTCCCGTTTCACAACTGTTGCTCATATCTACGTGCTGTTTTTGCCAATTCTACCATTCGTAAGTGAGATATAGCACTAAAACAAACTTTTGGTGCCACTTCTTAAGTGGAAAATCTTGGAAGCATAAAACGGTTTCATTGTAATAATTATGGTCCAAGACCCTTAACTGGAGGTTTGCAAGAACACCTTCCGAATATTCCTCCTCCAGGCCCCTTTTGTAAGCTACGCAATTAAAGTCCTACAAACGCCAAAATATTAAATTACATTATTAGAGGTGTTTTCTGCTTGTACAGCACTGGACTTCAAATTAGATTATCATGCGTTCTATTCCAGCTTGGATTTTTTTTCCCGATCATGGTTTGTCCCTTCTAATGATTAAATTTAAAAAAAACAAGTTTTTAACTGAAAGTAAGGAGTGACATTAAAACTTAAAACGAACAGAAATTTTTCCGTATATGAAAGGGGTTGTTCCCTCCTCAACGCCTCGCTCTTTACGCTAAAGTTTGACTCTGTCTTACAACTTTATTCTTTAAAACAATAAAAAACTTATTAAAAAAAATTTTTTTTATATTTAATTTCTGAACGTTTTTGAATTAATGCAGCTTTGATTTTGGCTCACCGTACATGAATAATTAAAACGAAATTTGCATATTAATTTTACTTTTTTTGCCTAAATGGCTTTCTCGAAATTTTGTTCTGACGTAACTTACGAATTACTTACGTAACGAATTTCTATAGTATGTTTTTATTACGTATATTAGGGAGTTCGCCCCCTAGTCAATACCTTGCTCTTAACACTAAAGTTTGAGTTTTGTTCGAATCACAAACCCCTGAATCACAAAGGCCGGTTAATTAGAATAGATAGCTCTTTTGAAAGTACTAAAAAAAACTTTAGTGTAAAGAGTGAGGCATTGACTAGGGGGAGAACACCCTCATACACGTAAGAATTTCTGTTCGCTTTAAGTTTTAATATTGCTCCTTACTTTAAGTTGAAAAAAAACTTGTTTTTTATTTAATTTCTGATCGTATTTTAAATAATGCTGGGAAATCCGGCGCCTCCTTTATAGGAATGTCCATTTCCCCAAGGAAACATCCTCCATAGAAAGATTCTCCTAATATACTACTAGCAGAAAAGCACAAAACAGTGGATTTTTAGGCCTTAAATTTTCAGCCCAGCACCAAAGGGGAAATCCCCACATATCCACCCTATGTAAAGGTATCATGCAAACTTAAGAAAAAAAAAACACTTCCCGCCATTGGAACGACAATTAGGACAGCTGATTTTTTCTTGCAAAATCTGATTTCTTTGAAATTTGTTTAGTGTAATCTCATTTGCTTAATAGACGATATTTGGTTTTCAGCCATTATCAACTCGGGAATTTTAGAACCACATGAATCTTTCTTTTTTCTAGCAATCAAATTTGACTCTTTTTTGACAGAGCTGTAAGGAATGCAATACTTGTATTAGCACACTCCTTACAGTATTATATTGGTCTATATGCAAGGCATTTGCACTGGAAAGTAGTAGCTTATTATACCAATAACCCCTAATCCGACCCCCCTACCCCCACACCAGAAAAAATTCCTCCTGAAAACGCCTGTATATTTCCCGATAACCAAAACTTACATGTGTAAACAATGGGTAAAGTTTATAACTTGCAGCCCTTCCCCCAGGAACTTTGGGGGATTAAGTCATCCTCAAAGAGATATTAATTAGATTTTCGACTATGCTGAACAAAATGGCTATATCAAAATTTTGATTGGGTGACTTCGAGAAAAAAATGAGCCTGGGAGGGGACCAAGTTGCCCTCCATTTTTTGGTCAGTTAAGAAGGGCACTAGAACTTTTAATTTCCGTTCGAATGAGCCATCTCACGATATTCTAGGACTACTGTATAGATAAGATCACCCCTGGAAAAAAAAAATAAATGAATAAATAAAAAAATAAATAAACACGCACCCGTGATCTTTCTTCTGGCAAAAAATACAAAATTCCGCATTTTTGCAGATAAGAGCTTGAAACTTCAATAGTAGGGCTCTTGGATACGCTGAATCTGATGGTGTGATTTTCATTAAAGTTCTATGACTTTTAATGGTCGTTTCCCCCTTTTTTCGAAAATAAGGCAAACTTTCTCAGGCGCGCAAGTATGGATGGGTAAAACTAAACTTCATGAAACTTATATATTTGAAATCAGCATAAAAATCTGATTCGTTTGATGAAACTATTGGTATCAATATTCCGTTTTTCAGAGTTTCGGTTACTATTGAGCCGGGTCGCTCCTTACTTACAGTTAGTTACCACGAACTGTTTGACTGCTTTTCAGATAATCCACTATTTTTGCATACGTGATGCACTCATTTTTTAAGGCGTATCCCGGGAAAGCTGATTTTAAACCTATTACTTACATCTACCTGCTTTTTATCAATTTAACATCCAAAAGTGCCATATAGTAATAAAACGGCGCTTTTGGTACCACTTCTTAAGTGGTACCAAAAGTCGGTACCATAAATCACCTACTCATCTTGAAAGTAAAAGATTAATATGAAAACAAATTAGCTAAAACTAAAAAATTTTCAACTAAAAATCTACCAAAATTCACCTTGGTTGATCAGCAGTTTTGAATTGAACATTCAAACTTCACTCAACGATGAAGCCTGTGTGCTAGTTCCAACGGTGGTAATTAAAGGGAAGGAACGTCCTTGCCCCCTTAGTTTCTTACTCTTGCCCAGGTTTTGATAAACACCCTTTTTTTGGTCATTCCATAGGCCGTGCAATAGCGCTGCCTAAGTAAAGAAACATGTTGGCACAATGTATTATTTTTTTTCCCTTTAGACCAGGGCACTTCGTATGGAAGGAGATGTCCTAAAAGCTTCGATATGGGCTCATTCGAATGGAAATCGGAATGGCTAGTGCCCTTTTTAATAGTGGAAGGTGATTGGAACATATATGTATAATAATAATAAAAAACGTAATAGAAATTACGTTTTTGAAGAGGACACTCCCCCCACAGGCCTCGGGGCAAGGGTTGTAAGTTATGCCCTGGGAGCATATAAGGTTTTATAGAAAAATTTGTCGTAGAAACTTCAAAAAGGACGCATTCGATTGGAAATTCAAAGGGCTAGTGCCCTTTTTAATAGTCAAAAGGGATTAGAGGGCAACTAACCCCCGTCTCCCGCTCACCTTTCCCCCAAACACATCCAATCCAAATTTTGAGATATCCATTTTGTTCAACGTAGTTGAAAGTTCTGGAAATTAGATCTTTGTGGATGACGCTCCCCCCAGCCCTCAGGGCAGGGGTTGTAAGTTATGCCCTGGGGGCATACAAGATTTTTTATAGAAAGCGTTGTCATAGAAACTTCAAAAAGGACTCATTTGATTGAAATTGAAATGGCTAGTGCCCTTTTTAATAGTCGGTAGCGATTGAAAGGCAGTTAACCAATCAAAATTTTGAGATAACCATTTGATTCAACACAGTTGACAGTTCTGGAAATTATATCTTTGAGCAGGACACTCCCCCTACGGTCTTCAGAGCAAAGGCTATAAGTTATACCCTGGGGGTATATAAGGTTTTTATTGAAAGCTTTGTCGTAGAAACTTCAAAAAGGGCTCACTCGATTGGAATTTGAAATGGCTAGTGCCCTTATTAATAACTAAAAATGATTGGTGGGAAACTAACCCCCTCTCACGCCCACCATTTCCCCAAACCCATAATAAAAATTTTGAGATATTTTTTCAACGTAGTTGAAAGCTCTGGAAATTATGTCTTTGAGGATGACAACCCCCCACAGCCCTCAGAGTAAGGGTTGTCAGTTATGACATGGGTTCATATAAGATTTTATAGAAAGCAATGTTGTAGAAACTTCAAAAAGGGCTCATTTGATTGGAAATTGAGTACCCTTTTTAAAAGTTAGGGCAATAGTAATGGACTAGTGCCCTTTTTAATATTCAAAAAAGAATTGAGAGCAACTAACCCCCCTCTCACGCCCACCATTTCACCAAACAAATTCAATCAAAGTTTAGAGATGGCCATTTTGTTCAGCGTAGTTGAAAGTTCTGAAAATTATGTATTTGAGGATAACAAACCCCAAGAGCCCCCAGGGAAAAGGTTTTATGTTATACCCTTCGGGCATATAAGGTTTTTATAGGTAGTGTTGTCGTATACGCTTTAAGAGGGGTTCATTTAATTAAAAAGTGAGAGGGTTAGTGCCCTTTTTAATGGTCTAAAGTGGTTGGATGGTAACTAACCCGCCCTCTTACGCCCACCTTTTCCGCAAACACAACCAATCAAAATTTTCAGATAGCCATTTTGTTCAACGTAATTGAAAGGTCCGGAAATTATGTCTTTGAGGATGATAATGCCCCCCCCCCAGCCCCCAGGGATAAGGTAGTAAGTTATGCCTTGGGGTTATATAAGGTTTTTATTGAAATCTTTGTTATAGAAACTTGAAAAAGGGGCTCTTTCGATTGGAAATTGAAAGGGCTAGTGCCCTTTGTAATAGTTGAAAGTGACTAAAGGGCAACTTAACTCTCTCTCACAACCACCAATTCCCCAAACACATCCAATCAAAATTTTGTCCAACGTAGTTGAAATTTCTTGAAATTAGGTCTTTGAGGATGACACCCCCTCCTCACAACCCTCAGTGCAAGGGTTGTAAGTTATGCTCTGGGGGCATATCAGCTTTTTATAGAAAGGGTTGTCGTAGAAACTTCAAAAAGGTCTCATTCGAATGGAAATTGAAAGGACTAGTGCCTTTTGTAATAGTAGAAAGTGATTGGAGGGCAACTAACCCCCGTTTGACGTCCACCATTTCGCCAACCAAGTGGAATCAAAATTTTGAAATAGCTATTTTTCATCGTAGTTGAAAGTTCTGGAAATTAGTTCTTCGAAGATGACAACCCTTCCCCATAGACCTTGGGGTAAGGGTTGTAAGTTATGCCCTGGGGCCATATAAGGTTTTTTATAGAAAGTGTTGTTGTAAAAACTTCAAAAAAGGCTCATTCAATTGGGAATTGATAGGGTTAGTGCCCTTATCAATAGTCAAAAGTGATCAGATTGTGAAGGCCCCCCCCCCATGCCCATCATTTCCCTAAACAGTTCCAATCAACATTTTGATATAGCCAGCCATTTTGAGATAGCCATTTTGTTTAACATATTAGAAGGAAACTATTTGTTTAACAGGTTTGGAAACTATGTCTTTCGGTCTGACAACCCCTCCCCCCTGACAACCCTCAGGGGTAAAGTTGTAAGCTATGCCCTGGGGCACATAAGGTTTTTATAGAAAGCGTTGTCGTAAAAGCTTCAAAAATGATTCATTCGATTGGAAATTGAGAGGGCTATTGCTCTTTATAGTAGCCGAGAGTAATCGGAGGGAGTATCACCCCCTGCCCACGCCTACCATTTCCCCAAAAATTTCTGATTAACATTTTAATATGGCCATTTCGGTCAACGTTGTTGTAAGGTCTAAAAATTATGTCTTTGAGGATGACAACCCTCCCTCCATAGCCTTTAGGACAAGGGTCATAAGTTATGCCCTCGGGGCATATATGGTTTTTATAGAAATTTTTGTCTATAAAGGGCTCATTCGATTGGAAATTGAGAGGACTAGTGCGTTTATTATTAGTCAAAAGTGATTAGAGGGCAATTGCCCCCCTCACGCCCATCAATTCCCGAAACACTTCCGATCAAAATTTTGAGGTAGCCATTTTTTTCAAAGTATTTGAAATGTCAGGAAATTATGTGTGTTAGTGTAACAAATCCTCCCAGCCCTCAGGGCAAGGGTTGTAAGTTATGGCCTGGGGGCATAAAAGGTTCTTATAGAAAACATAATCATATAAACTTCGAAGGGGACTCATTGGAATGGTAGTCAGACACTCTAGAGCTCTTTTTAAGATTCAAAGTGATCGGAGGACACCTACCCCCCTCCTTCCCCACACACAAACACATATCGTATTGTCCCAAAATTGTTTTAATTAAAATATTTTAGATAGCCATTGTATTCAAAAAGTCTAACTATCATATAACAAGGCTTTTCGGGTTAAAAAAAAAACAACAGAAATTAGGGGCAAGGGTTGTAAGTTATGCCCAGGGGGTATTTAAGGTTCTTATGGAAGGGATGGTTGTTTAACTTTAGAAGATGCTCAATCTTTTTCCCTGAAAAAAGAGAATGTCAATATAAAAGAACAGAAATTAATTAAAAAAAACTTTCTACGAAATAACTTTCAAAAAAAAGTATAGAACTCCATTAAACCAAAAATTAACAAAAATAGAATCAAATCATCTATCAAGCCTACAACTAACGCAAATCAGTATCAACAAATGAATGAAACCCAAAACAGACAGAAATTAAAATAAATAACAAGATTCAAACTCAAAACAAGCAGAAATTAATATGAGTAGGGTTTTAAAACCCTATGCTTTTTAAAACCCTGAATAAAAGTTTGTACTTTACTGAAAAAATTCTTTTAAATGTTTTCATTTTTATAACTTTAAGAAATAAAAATTAATTAAGATTTAAGGAGTAAATATCAGCATTTATATATTGAAATAACAATACAGATTTTTTTCAGTAAAGTCACTTGAATCTTTTTCAGTAAAGTACAAATCATATTCTTTAATGTAGAATTTGAGACATCAACTGTGGTAGCACAGACAAGATAAACCACGACACAACACTACAAAATATCCTAAGTCGTACTTTCAAACGGAAAACTTCCAAAATGCACTTTGAAACATCATTTGAGATAGCACAGAAAAGATAAAACCACGACACAACACTGCAGAAATATCCCAAGTCATACGTTTCAAACGGAATACTTCCAAAATGCACTTTGAAACATCAACTAAGGTAGTGCAGACAAAATAAACCAAGACAAAAGATTGTCCAGACCGATGTCCAGATGACCAGACAGATGTCCAGACATACAACCAGATGTCCAGATTACCAGACAGATTTCCAGACGACCAGACAGATGTCCAGATGTCCATAACAGATGTTTAGACGTCCAGACGACCTGATGTCCAGACAGATGTCCAAATGTCCAAACAGACGGCCTGATGTCCAGACAGATTTACAGATGTCCAGATAGACAACCTGATGTCCAGAAATATGTTCAGATGACCAGCCATAATACCTGACGTCCAGATAGATGTCCAGATGACCAGACATATGTCCCAGATGTCCAGACATTCGACCTGATGTCCAGACAGATGTCCCAAAGTCCAGAGAGATGACCTGATGTCCAGACAGATATCCGGACAGATGACCTGATGTCCAGACAGATGTCCAGATGACTAGAAAATGTCCAGATGTCCAGAGAGACGACCTGATATCCAGATGTCTAGAGATGTAGATGTCCAGACAGACGACTTGATGTCCAGAAAGATTTCCAGATGACCAGTCAGATGTCCAGATGTCCAGACAGACGACCTGATGTCCAGAAAGATGTCCAGATGTTCAGAAAGATGTCCAGATGTTCAGACAGACGACCTGATGTCCAGACAGATGTCGTTTCATAGGTCATACGTCATAAACATAGTTGAAAGGTCCAAAAATTAATTTTTGGGGGATGTCAACCCGTCCAAAGTCTTTAGGGCAAGGGCTATAAGTTATGCCAGTTGCCCATTGTTAACACATAAGTTATCCATTGAAGTGGTGCTTTTATAAGTTTCGGAGGGGGGTCGTTCGGTTAGATATCCGAAGTTCCAGTGCCAGTTTAAAGAGTCAAAAATGATCAGAGGGATACTAGCCCCCCCCCCACTCCCTCTCCAACAAATTCATCCGATGGAAATTTTGAGATAGGAATTTTATTTGAAATAGTTCAAAGATCCTATAACAATAACTGCGGGGCTGACTGACACCACCACCCTATGCCTGGAGGCAAGGGTTGTAAGTTATGCCCCACGGGCATATAAGGTTTTTACGGAAAGGTGGTCATATTTGCCTTGGAGAAGGCTCATTTGATTGAAAAATGAATGTTCAAGTTTCTTTTTCAAGAGTCCAAAGTGATCGGAGGGTAACTAGCCCCTCTCCATCACCCTCTTTTCCACAAATTCATCTGGTTGAAATTTTGAGATAGCCATTTGGTTCGAAATAGTCTGAAGATCATATAACAATACCTCCAAGGTTGTAAGTTATGTCTTGAGGGTATATAAAGGTTGTATGGAAATTGAAAGTTCTAGTGCTCTTTTTATGAGTCAAATGTGACTGGAGGGCATACATCCCTCCCACCCTCGTCATTTCCCAAAGCATCCAATCGAATTTTTAGAGGGCTATTTGTTCAGCATAGCTGAAAGATCCAGTAATTATGTCTTTGGGGTTTCAACCCTTCCCCTAACTACAACACTAAGGGCCAGGCCTATAAGATATGGAGTTTGTCCATTGTCTACATATAGGCTAGTAGGTTATTGATAAAGGTGGGCTTGTGTGACCTTCACTTTCCAAAAAGACGAAGGGCATGCAAGTGAGTCATTCAGAGAATTATGAAGGGAGTGTTGGACTAAATAAAAACAATTTAAGTGTATACGGGTTGTCAAAAGAGCGTAACGCAGGAATGACTGAGTATATCAATTTGGAACTTAAGGGAGATGATACTATTACCAAAAAGACAATATTTGCATGCTACTACTGCTACTACTACTGCTACCACTATTATTACCGCTTTTACTACCAATTCTACCACTAAAACCTCTGCTCCTGTAGTGAGTAGTGAGTACTAACCAGGCCGAGGATAACTGCGGGGCTGACTGACACAACCACCCTATGCCTGGAGGCAAGGGTTGTAAGTTATGCCCCACGGGCAAATAAGGTTTTTACGGAGAGGGTGGTCATATTTGCCTTGGAGAAGGCTCATTTGATTGAAAAATGAATGTTCTAGTTTCTTTTTCAAGAGTCCAAAGTGATTGGAGGGTAACTAGCCCCTCTCCATCACCCTCTTTTCCACAAATTCATCCGGTTGAAATTTTGAGATTGCCATTTGGTTCAAAATAGTCTGAAGATCATATAACAATACCTCCAAGGTTGTAAGTTATGTCTTGGGGGTATATAAAGGTTGTATTGAAATTGAAAGTTCTAGTGCTCTTTTTATGAGTCAAATGTGACTGGAGGGCATACATCCCTCCCACCCTCGTCATTTCCCAAAGCACCCAATCGAATTTTTAGAGGGCTATTTTGTTCAGCATGGCTGAAAGATCCAGTAATTATGTCTTTGGGGTTTCAACCCTTCCCCTAACTACAACCCTAAGGGCCAGGCCTATAAGGTATGGAGTTTGTCCATTGTCTACATATAGGCTAGTAGGTTATTGATAAAGGTGGTCTTGTGTGACCTTCACTTTCCAAAAAGACGAAGGGCATGCAAGTGAGTCATTCAGAGAATTATGAAGGGAGTATTGAACTAAATAAAAACAATTTAAGTGTATACGGGTTGTCAAAAGGGCGTAACGCAGGAATGACGGAGTATATCAATTTGGAACTTAAGGGAGATGATACTATTACCAAAAAGTCAATATTTGCATGCTACTACTGCTACTACTACTGCTACCACTATTATTACCGCTTTTACTACCAATTTTATCACTAAAACCTCTGCTCCTGTAGTGAGTAGTGAGTACTAACTAGGCCGAGGATATTGAAATGAACATTTGAAGATATGTTTAGGGGAAAGTTGAACTATATCATTGCATACTATGTACATGTAGATTGTCAAAAGGGTGTGTATCAGCAATATTTTTGGAATCGCTTACCATATCAAGATGAAGCTCCCAGGGCATCATGAGTGGGTTATTCACCTGACCAAACGGCAGCAAGTACATGCTACTACTGCTATTAATACTGCTGCTACTAATACCACTGCTACTGTGATACTAGTACTATTAAGGCTAAACCTATGAAGGTGAAAATTTAACAGAATTTTGACGGGAAATCTGGACTAAATCAAAACACACTATTTGCATATACATTGTCAAAAGGGTGTATCTCAAGAATGGATTTGGGTAAGTTGGAACATTCAGGGAATGCCTAAAGGGGAATTTCAATTGACAAAAGGTAATATGTGTATGCTCCTACTAATACTACTACCACTGCTACTTTTACTGCTACTACAACAAATGCTACTAAATTACTCCAACTACTGCACCAGGTGCAACTAGTAAGGCTATGAGATTGATATTCCAGGAAGTATATGAATATACAGGTTATCAAAAGGGCATATCGGTAATTTCATAGCAGCGGCTAATATAATTAAGTTGAAACTTCCAGGACTTGATAAGGGGGATGTTCCAACTGGCTAAAGGCAGTGTTATAATATTGTTGCTGCTATTAGTACTAGTTCTAATACTATTAATACTTGTACTAATACTACTACTGTAACTACTATTATAGCTATGCCATGTTGTGATTCAGTTTACCTCCCCCCTCAATATTCCCTGAATTTTTCACTTTCATACAGTTAGGCAGAGTTCTAATAGCAGTTATAGTAGTATTATTAGTGCTAGTAGTATTAGCAGCAGTATTATCAGCAATAATACTAGTAGTAGTAAAGGTAGCAGTGGTCGTTGTATTAGTGGTTGCATGCACATATTGCCTTTTGGTCAATTGATCTTACCTTGAAGTATTCTTTAAAAGTTCCAACGTAATACTCTGATCCATTTTTTGGGACCTTTTGACAATTTGCATGCACATAATGTGTTTTTATTTAGCTGAAATTACCCCTCAAAATTCTCTCAATTTTCACCTTCACACACTTAGCCTTAATAGTACTAGTATCATAGTAGTAATGGTAGTATTAGTAGAAGTAGGAGCAGTAGTAGTCTTGTGTTAGTAGTAGTAGTAACAATAGAAGCAGCAGTATTAACAGCAGTAGCAGTATGTACATGTTGCCTTTTGGTTAGTTGAACATCCCCCTCATGACACCCTGGAAGTTTCGTTTTAATAAGGTAAGCCGTTCCAAAAATATTGCTGACGTTCCTTTTTTACGCCCTTTTGGTCTTAATATTTTTAGTCTTGAAGTAGTAGCAATTGAATCAATAGTTCGAGTAGTTATGTAGTAGTAGTAGTAGTAGTAGTAGTAGTAGCAGTAAAAGCAGCAGTAGTAGCGGTAATAGCAGTAGTATTAGTAATAGTATGCATATATTACCTTTTGGTCAATTAATCTTCCCCTTTAAGCATGTTTCGAAAGTTCCAAATTAACACCCAAATTTTTTTCTGATACGCCGTTTTGACAATCTGCATGCATATAGTTTATTTTGATTTAGTTCAAATTTCCTCTCAATATTTTGTCAAATTGTCACCTTCATAGGCTTAGCATTAATAGTACTAGTATCATAGTAGAAGTGCTAGTAGTAGTCCCAGTATTAATAGCAGTAGCAGCAGTATTAATAACAGTAGCAGCACGTACATGTTGTCTTTTGGTCAGTTGAATCTCTAGCTCATAATACCCCGAAAGTTTTATCTTGATTCGGTAAGCCGTTCCAAAAATATTGCTAATACACCCTTTTAACAAACTATATGAACGTAGTATGCTATAATTTAGTTCAACTTTCGTTTCACTCAGATATTCATTTCGATATCCTAGCCTTGGTAGTACTCACTATAGAAGCACTAGTTTTAGTGGTAGCAGTGATAGTAGTACTAGTGTTAGTAGTACTGGTAGTAGCAGTAGAAGTAGCGGGCAAATATTGCCTTTTTGGTCAGTTGATCATCTTTCTTAAGTTCCAAGTTAATATACTCAGTCATTCCTACATTACATCCTTTTGACAACCAAAATGCACATAACGTGTTTTGATTTAGTTCAACACTCCCTTCAAAATTATCTGAATGGCTCATCTGAATGCCCTTTTTCTTTTTGGAAAGTAAAGGTCAAACATGCCTACCTTTTTCAATAACATACTATATTGAAAAAAGGGACGAACTGCCTAATCTACAGCCCTTACCCTAAGGGCTGTAGGGGGGGGGGACATCCCCAAAGACATAATTACTGAACCTTTCAACTGTTCTGAACAAAATAACCCTCTCGTTTGATTGAATGTGTTATGGGAAATGAAGGGCTTGGGTGGGGCTGGTTGCCCTCCAACCGCTTTTGACTCCTAAAAAGAGCAAAAAAACTTAATCTCAATAAAATTCTAATATGCCCCCGGAGAATAACTTACAACCCGTTGTATCAGTAGTAATGCCTCACTAGTTTTAAAGGGGGCAATACCCGGATTGGAAAGATGCCCTGCTTTTAAATGGAAACGCAATACGACCGGTGCCTGAGAGCAGGTGTTACGTCATTCAATGGGACCCAACAGGTTTTACGTCAATCTTTACATTGGGAAGACAAGCCCCTGCTACACGACCGGTCCCTGCTTTGAATGGCCAGCAGGTGTTACGTCAATGTTTACTTTTGGGAAGACACGCCTCAGGAATACAAGTGGTGGCTGTTTTATATGGTCAGGTGTTACGTAGTTGGGGTGTTTACTTTCAGTTGTTACGTCATTGGAGTTAAGGGTTCGCATTTGGTTGTAATTTTGTTGTCGCATTTGGTCGTATTTGGTCGCATTTGTTTGCATTTGGTTGTCATCTCATAGGGAGCTGAGAGACGCAAGTGTTAATTGCATGATAGGGTTTGTTAGAATCCACTTGTCAAGCTGGGTGAATTTGATTAAGACATTTTTTCAAGAATTTTCAAGACGTTTCAAGACATTTCAAGACATATTTTAAGACATTTTTCTTCGAGACATTTTTAAAGACGTTTCAAGAAATATCAAGAGTTTTTTCTTCAAGACATTTCTTCAAGACGTTTCAAGACATTTCAAGGCATTTTTTAAGACATTTTTTTCAAAACCTTTTTTCTAGATGTTTCAAGACATTTTCTTCAGTCCCCCATGGGGAATCTCTAGTTGTAACGAGGAGGATACACGTGGGTTGTTACTTAATACTTTTTGAGAACCTTTATATTCTACAGATTTTTTGTCCCCATTATGACTCCGAAAGAACATTTCCATCCAATGGAATGGAGCCTTAACCGGGTGGACTATGAACGCCTTTCTAATATTCTGTTTCAAGGAATATATTCTATATGATGGTAATTTGCACGCAATAAGAATCTCCATGTTTCGTTCACTGACTCAATTAAATGATTTCCGCATCAGAGCGCATATGTATTACAATGTTATTTGATTTTTTAACAGGACCTAGACAGTAGATGTTATATACCATCGGCGTTAGATATTCCTTTACATAAATGTTCGCGCTTTGAAGCTTTATCCTAAACAATAAATCTAAAACGGACACATACTTTTGTAAATACAAAATTTATTGATCAAAAAACACTATAAAATCATAGAATCAAAGATAAAGCTGTTAAAAACACCACAAACGTAAAAAAAAACACGTAAAAAGGTCTATAAAGGACGAAAAACGCTATAAATCATAAAATCACAGAAAAAACACTTAAAAAGACGAGAAACGATAAACAAAATGTGAAAAAATGCTTATGTTTGAAAGCGCATTTTGGAAGTTTTTCCTTTGAAAGCTAGGACTTGGAAAAATTTTGTAGTGTTGTGTTATGGTTTATCTTGTCTGTGCTACCACAGTTAATGTTTCAAAGTTAATTTATGAAATTTTTCGTTTGAAACGTATGACTTAGGATATTTTTGTAGTGTTGTCTCAGGGTTCATATTGTTTGTTTTACCTCAGTTAATGTTTCAAAGTGAATTTTGGAAGTTTTTCCTGAAACGTATGACTTTACGATATTTTTGTAGTGTTGTATCGTGGTTTTATCTTGTTTGTGCCACCTCAATTGATGTTTGAAAGTGCATTTTGAAAGTTTCTCCTTTGAAACGTATGACTAAGGATATTTTTTCAGTGTTTTGTCGTGGTTTATCTTCTCTGTGCTAGCTCACTTAATGTTTCAAAGTGCATTTTGGAAGTTTTTCGTTTGAAATGTATTGCTGATATTTTTGTAGTGTTGTGTCGTTGTTTTTTCTTGTCTGTGCTACCTCAGTTGATGTTTCAAAATGCATTTCGGAGGTTTTTCGTTTGAAACGTATGACTTTGGATATTTTTGTATTGCTACGTAGTGTTTTATTTTATCTGTACTACCTCAGTTGATGTTTCAAAGTGCGTTTTGAAAGTTTCTTGTCTGAAACCTATAGCATAGGATATTTTGTAGTGTTGTGTTGTCGTTTATTATGTCTATGTTAACGCAGTTGGTATTTCAAAGTGCATTTATGAAGTTTTTGTTTGGAAAGTATGACTTAGGATATTTTTGTAGTTTTATGTCGTGGTTTATCTTGTCTGTGCTACCTCAGTTGATGTTTAAAAGTGCAATTTTGAATTTTTTCGTTTCAAACGTATTAACGAAGTTTTTCGTTTGAAACGAATGACTTAGGATATTTTTTTGTAATGTTGTGTCGTTCTTTTTCTTTTCTGCACTACCTCATTCGATATTTCAAAGTGCATATTGGAAGTTTTTCGTTTGAAACATATGACTTAGGATATTTTGTAGTGTTGTGTCGTGGTTTATCTTGTCTATGCTACCTCAGTCGATGTTTCAAAGTGCATTTTGGAAGTTTTTGTTTGGAACGTATGACTTAGGATATTTTTGTAGTTTTATGTCGTGGTTTTTCTTGTCTGTGCTAACTCAGTTGATGTTTCAAAGTGCAATTTGGATTTTCTTTCGTTTCAAACGTATTATTTACGACATTTCTTTAGTATTGTTTCGTGGTTTTATCTTGTCTGTGCTATCTTAGTTGACGTTTCAAGGTGAATTTTGGAAGTTTTCTTGTTTGAATCGTGTGACTTAGGATTTGTTTATAGTATTGTGTCCTGGTTTATCTTGTCTGCGCTACCACAGTTGATGTCTCAAATTGCATTTTTGAAGATTTTCGTTTGAAACGCATGACTTGGGATATTTTTTGTAGAGCTGTTTCATGCTTTTATCTTGTCAGTACTACCTCAGTTGATGTTTCAAAGTGCATTTTGGAAGTATTTTTGTTTCAAACGTGTGATTTAGGATATTTTTCTAGTCTTTTGTCGTGGTTTATCTTGTCTACACTACCTCATTTAATGTTTCAAAGTGCATTTTGGAAGTTCCTCGTTTGAAACGTATGACTTACGATATTTTTTAAGTTTTGTCTCATGGTTTATCATGTGTGTGCTACCTCAGTTGATGTTTCAAAGTGCATTTTGGAAGTTTTGATTTTAAAATTTGAAGAAATGAATTAAATTCCACCTGTGATCCCGGTAACAGTGTCCATGTCCGAAATTTTCTGTCCTTGCATTTCTGATTTTTGAACAAGTATTCTAAACGAAGAAATTGCTAGCGTACCCTAAGAAAATAATTGAAACATAACAAAGTAATGCAATGACATTTATTTGTTGAATTAATGACATACAATATTATATCTTATTAATATCATATAATAAATTTGAATGTTTTCTATTTGTTCCATAAAATGGTTCATCATGTTCTCTTACGACATGCAACTTGTTCCATTTTGGTGTCATACACGCCTTTTAATACGGTTTCAGCTACAGGTTCAATACAAGTTTTGTGTTTGGTATTATAGGGTTCATTGACTGTATCTCCTGGTATACTGTCGATGGTAATAGTAAAATTTGCTTGCGCTTTGTTATCCATCAATTCATCTTACATTCATTAGTGATATTTTCTGCCAATGTCATTTTTAATTTGCTTGCGATTTCACTTTCTATTACCTTATTATTTTTACACAGCTAACAGTTCAGGCAGGTATACAAGATACGGTTTATGATATTGGTAGAGGAGTACGCCTGTCTTCTTTTGACCTTCCGTTGAGTGCTAATATCCAAAAGTTGGCGATAGAGTTTATCACTGGGTAACGCGTTACCACAAGCGCTAGCAAGAAGATACCCCACTTCATCAGCTATTATTTTTATGTTGACATTCTCTTGAGTGTTATCATCTCTGGGGATCTCACTTTCGCATATCCACCATGATAAGAGTTGAATTTTTTTGGTACTTCAAAGAAATTTAAACTAAAAGACAAGCAATAATGGAGATCTTAATACAAATGTATGCTTGTGTTGTCACGACAGTAAGAGATTAAATTTCCTTCTAGTACCGAAAAATTCAACTCTTACCATGGTTGATATGCGAAAGTGAGATCTCCAGAGATGACAACACTTAAAGATAATGCCAACATAAAAATGATAGTTGATGAAGAGGGATGTCTTGTGGTTGCTAGTGCTTGTGGTAACATGCTACCCTGTGATAAACCCTATTGCCAGCTTTCGGGTATTAGCATTCAACGGAAAGTCAAAAGAAGACAGGCGTACTCCTCTACCAATAAAATTAACCACATCTTGTCTACGTGCAGGAACTGTTACCGGTTTAAAAATAATTGGGTTATAGACAGTGAAATTGCAGGCAAAATAAAAATGACATTGGCAGAAAATATCACTAAGAAATGTACAGATGCATGGATAAAAACGAAGCGCTAGGAAAATTTACTACTATCATCGACAGTTTGTCAAGAGATAAAGTCAACGAATCCTATATTACCAATAGCAAAACTCGAGTTGTACCTGTAGCTGAAACCATGTTAAAAGGCGTGTATTACATCGAAATGGAATAAGTTCCATATCAGGAGAAAACATGATGATTGATATTATTGAACAAATTCAAAACATTTATATTATATTATATAATATTAATAACATGTAGCGTTGTATATGTCATTATATCAATAAAAAATGCCACAAAATGGTAGAAAATGCCATTTTCTCATTGCACCAATTTTTCAGTCACTATAAAGGCCCTGGAACTTTTAAGCTTAATTTGAATGAGCCTTCTTTTGATCTGTAGATACTGTCAGTTTGATACGGTCACCCCTAAGAAAACATGCATCCTTGATCTTTCTTCTGGGACAAATGCAAAATTTAACACTGCTGTAGATAGGAGCTTGAAACCTCTATTGTAGCGTGCTTTAATATGCTGGATCATATGCTATTAATTACATTAAGATCACTTGCCTTTTTGTGTTTGTTTGCCACTTTTTTGAAATTTATGAAAAAAAATTTCAGCCTTGTAGCTTTTAATGGGTAACTTTAAATTTATTCATTTATATATTTGGAGCGAGCATAAAAAGCCAAGTTTTCTTATCTATTATTTGTAATCAAAATCCCTTTCCTCAGATTTTCGGTTACTCTTGGTCCAAATTGTTTCTTACATGTTACCACGAGTTAGTTTGTTACCACGAACTGTTTAAAAAGTAATATTCATACTTGAAACATGCAAAAATTGCCCAAGTTAATGTGGAGACTGTCGCCCCGTGGACTTTTTTTGCATCTTCTGATAAAACCACAAACTTGTCGGTGATGATAGGAATGGTGTTGCTTGTGATGTTGATTAGATTTAATTTAGGGTTCATTTAACAATAAACTCATAAAAACCAGTAAAAACAGAAAACTCATAAAAAAGAGTAAATTCATAAAAATCAGTTGCTACTAATGGTGATAGTAGTGATGATAGGGCAACGCTTTATATTACCCGAGAGTTTGCAGCTTTCTTCCAGCTGCTGAAAATACTACTTTACGCTGTGTAGTTGCATTGTAAACATATATAAGCCCCCTTTTGAAAAGAAGACCATCTCACTAAATCAAAGTGAGAAGCCCACTGTGGGACCCAAGGTGCTGTTATCCTGTTGAAACCTAACTTTAACAATAATTTCCCCTTCAAAAGCCAAACTTGGGTATATTTTACATCCTGTTACTGTTATGAAATATTATATTAAAAATTGCCAGCTACAGACAATAACCGACAAGTGACTATGAAACTTCTAACAGTTTATTCTTTGAAATTCTAATATGGACCTTTGACCTGGCAAAACGACTCAGACAATTTTGTAGATTTTCTTGACCACTCTTCTAAAACATTTCTGGAAAATTATATTCACAAAAAGTTGTCGGCTATTAAGAATTTCGAACTTAAAAAACTAAATAGATTTTAATTTACGTAATTACTTTTTTCAGGATGAGGTTTCAAATTTGCTCACAACTGCAGCTGGAATTCCAGTTGGTTCCAGTACTGCATGTTTAACTGTTGGACCAAGAGGGCCCATGCTTATGAAAGATGACAAGTATATGGAAGAAATTGAAGACTTTGCATTTTCGACTGTTCGACCAAGAATTCTGCACGCCAAAGGATGTGGCAAGGCTTATGATTGTATCCCTTTCATGGTCTCCGCATAAACCTTCCCATTAGAAAATTTTATAAAATGAAGATTTCCATGAGTAAAAATATGTTTGAAAATATTAAAGGTTTGGTCCACATTCCGAAAACAGAGAGGGCACTTAATTTTACTTCCAACCAAGTCTATTTTAGATTCAAAAGCATGATGTTCTGATAACAAGAACTTAGAGACCTGTATTAGGGGGAAAATTGTTGGATAATGGGTGTTTCATTAGTACTAAGAATCTGGTGCGGTTTTTTCGCGTGGGTATAATCCATCGTGAGAATATTATGTGACCACTTTGTTTCTTTTTATTAGTGTTTTTGAATGGTTTTTCTTCTATTCATAATTTTTGATCAAAATATTAAATGGAATCATTTACTTGTATTCATATGTTGATATCTTTTTATGGCCATGGCCCTGCGTTTTTTTGTGTGTGTCAAATATATTGTACTACTACTGCTATAAGATGAACTCTCTTTAAACACAGCTAAGAGTTACTTTTCACAAGTTATGTTGATATATCGAGATCACGCGTTATATTTCTTGATGACAAAAATTTAGGGCCGCTTCTCTTTTTAATCGATGATCTTTAATGTTTGCAAAGCCGAAAAATTTTCCAAGACCAGTTTACACTGATGCTTAAAAGACAATTAAGGGTGAAAAAAATCATTGTTTTTGTAAGGCGTCACGTTTATTTGATATGAGGGACTCCAGACAGCGCGGAAAAACATAAACAGCTATGTAATATTATCTATAGAACTCCAAAGTGTGTGAGCAAATAAAACCACCTGATTATTTTTAACAGTGCGGCTACAATAAATTTTTATACAAAAATAAAATTTTGCATGCAGTCGGATTATTTTGACTAACGTTTGCATGCAGTCGGGTTATCTTTAAATATTTAGGTTCAGAACACTGAGTAGGGAGGTCAATAGTTATTGCTTTGTACAGAATATATTACGAAGCAGACATAATACCATACACATAATATAACTTGAAAAATAAAAATAATTTAAATCTCATTAGCAGGATCAAGAATTCGTATGCAAAAGTGTGAAATAAGAAGTAATTCTTAGTAAAATACTAACGACCTTTTCATCCGACTAGCTAATAGCAAGCATAATGGTAAATGGATTTCAAATGAAAGTAAGGAATTGGTTTAAAACTTGAAATAAATACGAATTGTCCAACAAATGAGGGGTTCTTCCACATCCTTCACCCCTAACTCTGCACGAAAGCTTGAATAACACTTTATTGAAAGCATTTAAAAATGCATTATATATGGTCACTTGGCAAATATAAGTTTTTCATTTAGTCAGTACTTCTTTAAGCGTTTGAATTGTAATTTTTAGTCTTCAGAGTAAATACAACAAAATGAACTTCCCTTCTAGAAGTGTTGAGAAATTTTACAATTTTGCTACTTTTCTCTTATGTTGGAGATTTCATTTTTGAAACATAAACAAAAAAAAGTAAAAAACATTACCGTAAAGAACTCGATTTCTTCATTTAATCTCTATTTTTGTATTTTCAGGAGCTTTTGGCACATTTGAAGTTACAAAGGATATAAGCAAGTACTGTATATCTGCGGTTTTCGCAAACTTTGGCAAGAAAACTCCGATTGCGGTTCGTTTTTCTATGATGAATTCTGATCTGGGCGCACCAGATGGGAACAGGTAGTGAAGGCAGTCTCTTTTTAAAATAATCTTAATACTAATCATGTAAGAGGTATAAATCGTCTATTTGACTTTTTTATATAAGCATTGTATCTTGAAAATTAATAAGGAGGCTATAAAAAAAACAAAAAAAAAAGATTGGTGTCTTTTAGTCAAAACTGAAATGTGCCTTAGATAACTTTCGCATAAACAGGGGAAGGGATATGGGGTGTTATACATCATGATCTAAATCGTTATTTTATATTCATTTGGAAAACATTGTTTACTGCATTCAGTTGAATTTTAAGTTTTGATTTTAAAAAAAATTGTATGTTTACCTTTATTTTGTGAAAAAAAAATCCGATAAGATTCAGGCCTCCAAGAAAGCCAATAAGCATATTAGGAGGATATAGAATTTGACAACCCTGGCTCATATGCCTTGCTTGGCATAGAAGGTAAACTGTGAAAAATCACTAAAGTCCGGCGAGAAGCCCTTAGAGGTTTCACCTTCTGCCTCGACTTTTCTGTGCATGCTTGAGTATTTCATGTCGTGCTGCAAATTTATAATTCTTCTTGTCAATTATACTGTTTAGTTTAGCGAATAGTAGTTATGCTTTAGGCTGTGTCTACAAATAAATATACAGATACAATGTATTTTTAACTGAAATGTTTGGAATTTTACTAATTAAAGATCCTTATTTCAGTTCAATTATTTGATGATAAGTTTATATTTTAAAATTCTGGGTACTTTCTGAACAGGGTCTGCTTTTGTTTCTGCTAAGGAATAATGGTAGACTATATCTCTGAAAATTTGAATAAGCAGAACAGGTAAAATGAAAATCAGACATGTATTTTACAGTAAGTACAGTAAATCTTTTCGATCTAAACCCACTGCTGTTCCTTCAGAAGTTAAACAGATTAAGCCCATAAAATAAATAGTGAACAAACCAAAAAGAAAATTTATTGCTGGTTTTATCTTAATGTGCGAAACCTGTGTTACAAGATATATCTAAGAATTTTTGTTTGGTTTTCGTATAGCTTTGAGCACCTAAAATACGACTAAATATATATGACTAATTATTTTTTTTCTTGCTTTTTTCTTCTTCTTCTACCTTCTCCCCTTCATTTACTTACTATTAAGTGTTAATAAATATTGTCTACTTATTCTTTTTTCTTGTTTCTTTGTGGTGTTTAGTATTTTGTTTGTGTTTTTTAATTTCTGTTATTTTATGCTGTATTTTGTAGACTAGATAGTGAAATACTCTGTACAGGTTTAATCCCTGAATAAAATCATTCATTCATGCGACCAATTATATTATTCATATATAATATTCGTCATAAATATGACCAACATACAATTCTTTATGGAATTATTCAAATTTGCAAGTAAGAGAGAGTTTGAGATCCTGCATCCAATTTGTAGTGATCATGCTCTTAGGGAGCATCATCAGGAACGTAGAAAGTTAAGAGCGAATTAAATGTTTTGATGCTAAAAGAAAAAAAATCAATGAACAGTAAACAGAGTAAAAAAATTTCTTTGGAAAATGAAAAATTCTCCAAACCTGAAGGTCTTCCTAATAAAACTAAGATAAAAAAAAAAATCATTAAATGGGCTGTGACCTACTAGTTAATAAACTCTATTTGATAAAGATAAATTAATTATTTAGGTTCTTTTGCTTCTCCTTAAGTAGGTTTTTTTTTTATTGTGACAAAAATATAAACTAAATAAGAATATTTACCTGGCAGCAAGGAAATTTAACAGAAAATTTAAGGTGTTCTAGTTATGGGTGGCTAAGTGGTTTGTGGATAAAATAATTTACAGCTCGTTCATATGTCAAAATCGAGGAAAAATGATAAAATACTTGTTTCTTGGGTGTTTTCCATCCTGACCAGACGCTGTTAATTATGTCAACTTGTGATTTAGTCAGTTAAATGATATTTTATGGTTCTTTCCTACTGTAGTATCACTGTTTAAGAACTGGTAAAAAATTTTACGGTAAAGAATTTTTGTAAAATATTACCAATTCTTTCACGTACTGGAATTGAAGGCTGTATATATGATTTCTTATGAATAAAAACATAAAAAAATGAATTAAATGAAATATTAAAACTTAAAAACACATGGTTTAAGTCTAGTTTTCTTTGGTAGAAACCTAAATGGAGGGGTTAAATCCCATTAAACAATAATTCTTAGCTACAAACACTCTTGAATCGTAAAAATCATACAGAAAATAATTTATAATAAAGTAAATTCCTCGCACTCTTTCCAGTAAACAGAAATATCAAGGATTTCAGATCTATTGTATAATTTTTATTGGTTTCTGAATTCACGAAATTTTTCGTTGTATTTGATGGATATTTTCATTAGTTTAGGTTTTGAACGATGTTTAAGAAACTTAAGCTGTTCAGAAAGAAAATTTACACCTACACTTTTTAAATTTTTTAATTGTAAGAAATCATTTGTTTGGCTGAGAGCCTAGTGCATTTACAAGGATATTATATAACAGTAAGACTAACTGTTTCCGAAAATAAATGGAAGCATAGGTGCACATACACAAAGTTATCTCGTATTAGAAACCCCTTTAACACTAGGGATAAAATCTGCCCTGCTTCTTTTTTTCTTCTTCTCTGGTTTGACTAATCGGGATAGGAAGCTTTATTTGTAATTTGCCACAGTTTTTGCTTTTTTTATTTCCAGGGACATTAGAGGCTTTGCAATCCGTTTTTACACTGAACAAGGAAATTGGGACCTAGTAGGGATTAATCAGCCTGTCTTTTTCTTGAGAGATCCCTTCCTACTGGCATCCTTGTCTAAGTCCTTGAAAAGGAATCCTGTCACTAATCTTAAGGTCAGTGCTAAAAGTTATGTCTGCATTGCTTTTACGTTTGCTTCTTTTTAATAAATGATCATTGGGAAAGCCATTGACCTCTTTGAATTAAAAACTAAAACTCTGTAGTTTTCAATTGACATTTATTAGGTGGAGAGAATGATGAGTAAGAAATTGCATTGTACGAGTTGTTTTTTTTTTCATTTTTTATGATGTGAAATTATTCATAAAATTACTCTAACGATTGTCTCTTTCATTTAGCTGATGTTTTTTGTTGCTAAGTTTTTCTGGCTTACACTTTTCTTTTTGTCTGGGGCTGTTGCAGATTTTTAGTTACGTGTTATGCATTGTTAAGACAAAATTTATAAATTAAAACTCTGATTTCATTCAGATTTTCTTTGAAAGGAAACCTAAGCAGCAATAGACGATGGGGTTATGCTTTATTTTGTTTGCCAAAATTTATAAAGGGACATTACTAATTTTTACATTAAGAAAATTAATTTTGGGTTGCATTATAGAAACTGCAATTACTTAGAGGACAAACTATCTTGTCTGGAATTAACGGTCTGTGGAACTACTTCTGACAACCATTTTGAAATGTGGGCTACAGCTTCTCTGATAAAATTTTGGCCAGGTGTCTTGACTCCTCTTCTTGATTTTAGGTCCTTGCTGGCCTTTCCAAATATGCTTACTCTGTCTGCCAGCTTTTAATTCTAATTTCAACGGCAAGGTGCCTCGATATAGCGTTCATTTGTGACCAACGCAAAAAAGCCAATAAGCTTCAAGTGACGTCTTTCGATGACGAACGATCGATTTTATCATACATTATAGCGGCTCTTTACTTGGCCACCGAAGTTCCTGGCCCATATTCTGTCGTTGGGAAGATAACGAAGGTAACGGTGTTGTTACACGTCTGGTGTTCTTGCCTCTTCAGCCTTGATCGGCCACGTTTTGCGATCGTAGAGTAGAACAGCAGAGTTGCTTCGTTAGAACAGGCAAAGAAAGTGAAAGCCAGCTGTTGAAACTTGCCAATGATTTTTTGTTAAAATCTTAAATCGATTTTTGTTTCAACCCTTTTTTACATGGTTTTAATGATTACTTGCAAAACTAGATTGTGAAACTATAATCTTGTCACAGAACTAGAGGGCTTCGTATAAAATGCTTCGGAAGCCATGGCTAAACATAAAATACATAAGAGCTACCTTTTTAACTTGAATAATCGTGTCCTTAACTATAGAAGTTGGTTGCTCAAATAAAACCGAAAGTTAAAATTTCTTTCCTTCTGCTTGGATCCATTGATCTTTTATTTTGTTTGAATCTTGTATTTTGCTGTAGTTGCACTGAGGTGTAACTTTGCGGTTACAACTGAAAAGTAACCTGTGAAAATATGTCATTGTTCGAGGTTTCCAAACCAGATGGAATTTTGAAGTTTTCAAGGGATTCAGAATTTCCGAGGAATACTTCAAGAAATTTGGAGTAAAAATAGGTTCGAGTGAGTAAATTCGATTAAGTAGGTGAAAAGTTCCAAATTTCCTCGTGTCCAATCTGTTACTCAAAACGGTTGTTGTCCGACCAGCTCTAGCCCTAATGAAGAATTCTGATAGCGGCTAATCGTATTGTAGTCAATTTAAACTGGTATTTTGCAAATTAACTGTTGTTGGCAGAATTTTTTTCAGCATAGCGCATGAAGTCAATAACTCATGAAGACACGACTCACGAATTAATATTTTCTTATAACAAGGCTTACAAATTGTTAACTTATCTTGTTTATTAAAATTTTCTGATGAGATTTTTTTATTTGTCAAATGCTTTGTTTAAATATTTTATCGAAAACGGCTCTATATTTTTGAGGGTAGGAAAATTGGCATCCCGGCATTTTCTGGCCTGAAAAAAACTTGTTTAATACCACAATTTTTGGGAAAGGATTCATAGTGACGTAATATTTACGGGCACGTTTCAAGAGCATAAATGTTATCATTTGAAATTATATCACTTCGTTTTTAATATCTATGACGCCTGCAAAATTACACAAGGTGACAAACTGCTTTGCTGAAAATTACAACTGAATAAGGAAAGTGTTATTTTAGTGTGTGTAAAGGATAGAAAGAAGAATTAATGATTAATATATGAGGTACGTGCAAAAATTACACAAAATAACGAATGAATCTGAACAACTAAAGAAAAAGGCATGGAACAGGAAGCAACAACAACTTTCATTGAAATGCAAACGAAAATGTCACTTAAAACTAAAGAATAATACGATAATTATAATAATGCAGAGTTTCGACATTTCAGAAAATTTCGATTGAATAAGGAACGTGTTAAGCAGGAAGAAGGAATTAGTCACCACATAATTCCTTAATTCAACTGAAGTTGCTGATTTGCCACCCCATTACTTTAAACTAAAGTTTAAAACGGTGATTATGCCAACTTTAGATATTTCAGAGGGTATATGCATTGGAATACATGATTTTGAATGTATCCGAACAGCTAAAGTAAAAGACCTGGGAAAACGCCCGAGATAAGTATACACGAAAATGAAGAGCAAATGAGATCGGCGGCTAGAAGTGATTTGACAACCAGTATCACAACGAATACATCGAATCATGAATAAAATCTGCGGTTAGAGGAGAAGCAACAATGAGAATCACAACAAGTTCCAGAGGAAAACAAATCTTTTAAAATGAATGATTCAAAAATGTAATATATTTTATTTGCGATTGTGGCCACACAGAATATGATACAAGGATTTATACACAAAGGTCTTACCGGTACTGTCTGGTCCATCAATAAAAACTTTTCCAACATAATTAGGATCATTAGCAGCCTCTAAAATATTGTACATAATTTCGATGTGCTTCCATGCAGAGGCCGATTCTCACGCTCTCCAGTAGCAGTTGACTCACTAAAATATAGAAATTCCATGTCTCAATGTCGTTTATACCATATTCAAAACTAAAATTTGACCCAAGAACTAAAGTTTCCACTTCTATACGATAATCACGGTTGATTGCAGTATTTCCAGATGTATTCCAGATGCATGCAGAATAAAATCTTCTGTCAACTAATTTTGAAATCTTTTCCAAAGATCTTTTGGATTAAGACTATCCAAAAACAAGAATCTGAACGAAAAATTTACATTATAGAAGGCTTTTTGGGCAGTACTGATTCTCTTGGCAATATATCCACTGTTAATTGTCGAGTGCAAGGCCATGAGCTAGGTAGGCTTGTTTGCATGTTGCATAACGAGTGTGATTCACAGTAAAGAGATCTTCAAAACTTGCTGCATCTTTCAGATGATAGAAAAGTACTCGTAAATAAAAACACTGGACGAGCTACATAATTTACCTTGTGAGTTTGACCAATCACACGCACTCGACGGACTCTTGGTTCCCATGTACTCGTTCACATTCCATTTAAAGTTTTTGTGTATTTTGCAGTATCTTTAGATATATTCGTCGTGCATGCAGAATAAAATTTTCTACCAACTATTATTTAAATCTTTCCCAAAGATGTTTTGGATTTCCAGACTGTCCAAAAACCAGATTCTGATCGAAGAATTCACATTATAGAAGGCTTTTTGGGCAGTGCTGATTCTCTTGGCCATCTATCCACTGTTAGTCGTCGAATGAAAGGCCATGAGCTAGGTATGCTTGTTTGCATATTGCACAACAAGCGGGATTCACAGTAGAGATCTTCAAAACGTGCTGCATCTTTCACATGATAGAAAAGGACTCGCAAATAGAAACACTGGACGAGCTACATAATTTACGTTGTGAGTTTGATCAATCACATACAATTGAGGGACTCTTGATTCCCATGTACTCATTTTTTCATTCCATTTAAATTGTGTCGGTATTTGCCAAAAACAGTAAAAATTTCTGGTTTGTTTGCATTTGTTCAACGCCCGGTTATCCCAAGAATATGCTTCTAACATTAAAACCTTGTTGTCCAATATCTGCCAAATCATCTTGGGCTTGGTTGATATCCTGCATTCGGTATTAACCATGTGAATTGATATTCAAACGTTGAATGACATGACTCTTTCTTTGGATATCTTGACCAAATTTTCATCAGCATGCTTCAGTTGGCGTAATGCAGCATCCTTCCACATAGGTGTCTCCTCCATTGTACACCAAACACCATTGATTTTAGACAATCCTTATTGAAGCACAATGATGTCCTTCGTAGATGTCCTTGTATAAATACTTCAATGCACATTTCCTGCCAACAAATTCTACATTGATGTGATATTGAATTATTTTCCAATAGATAAGTATATATATGTGGCAACATGACGATTATCACTTGTAACTCGGTGATTTTAGGAGTCTTTTTGATGAACCGGAAGGTCTTGTGAAAATTTTTTTTCTTTACTTTGATCCAATTTGGGGTCATAACGATGGCGATACCTTAATTTTTCATCATCCGCTAGGGATATAACTGAATAGTGCTGCATTGGAAAAGCCGAATAGGCACTGTAATTTTCCATTTTTATTAATGATAAAACTGGCTTTTGAATTTAACTCGACTCTGTACAAATTATGAATCATCAACCTTAACACTAGTTTTCGATAATCAAAGGGTCGTTGGTATTTGAAATTTCAGTTGGAATTAGATCATCGATTTCGACTGGGTTTTGGATTCGATCACCAAGACTTGATCAATGGCAAATCCACATATATGATAATCCACGTTTTTTAATTTAATTGTGTAGACATATGCTGCCACATTTCCAAATATATGTCTTTTATAAAAATCAATGATTATTACATCAAATTTTTGTTTTGCAATTCGAGCAACGAGATTGAGACGAACTTGAATTGACTGCTCTATGAGAAATTCATTATCATTACATATAATACCGACTATAACTTTAATTTATGGCCAATCAGGATTGTAAGTCATAGTTATCAAGAAATCTGGGGTCCAAGGGGACGAACAATATAGCCTTGGATCTTGGCATCTTCGAAATGTTCAGCATAGCAGCGTGTTGATCCAGTGAATGGTGACGGTCGTATTACTTTTTCATCAACAACTGCATTCTATATCGCAGCTAAGTCGTTTATAAATTGCGTAACGCCTAGCTAGTTATTGGCCAAACGAGTTTTCTGGTTCAATTCTTTCAGTTGGATGCAATCATGTTCATGAATAAATATATAAACAAGATATTGTTGGAAAAGTCGTCCACCAAAATGCAGAGCATTAAAACCTCTCTGACGCTTCTCGGGTGTTACAGCTTGCAGAGAAATGCTTTTTGGATGTTCATTTCAAAGAGCGATGTCATACTGCGCTAATTGAAGCCACCTTAGATGTGGACGACTTGCAAAAGTTGCTTGAAGTAGCAAAGCCACGGCCCATCCTGACGTTACAGCTTGATAAAACAATGGGAGGGTAAAGGGATCCACACAATGGTTGGTATTTTTTACCGACCATTTTTAGAGACAAACAGTTTTCATAAGCTGTTAAAAGGTTATAGCTGCAGTATCTCTGGAACAGTTAAAGCTATTATATTGAAACCTTCAGGGCATATTGAAGGGGTTGCTGATTTGAGCCAAAATCCAACAAGTGCATTTAGGTGGTCAATAGGATGGATCTGCAATATCACACGAACGGCTATGGGTATTAAGTTATAAATTCCAGGGGATGTTGAGGGGGATATAGAACGAAACTAAAAAACCTGTTCACATTAAGATTGTCAAGAGAACGTATCTGCTGTATCCCACGAATGGCTAAGAGAATTGAGTTGAAACCTTCTGGGAATGTTAGACTAATTCAAAACTCACGTTGTGCATCCAGATTGTCCATCTAAGAAACGACTAAGGGCTTTCAGTTAAATCTTTCAGGGAGTGTAGGGGGGGGCGACAAACTTTCAGGGAATACTGAACTAGATAAAAAGACACTCGTGCATCCAAGTTATCAAAAGGGTGTATATACAATTTCTCAGGAACGGCTAAGGGTAAAACTTTGAAGCTTTAAGGGAGTGTTGCATTAAACCGAAAGACACTACATACACTACATGCGTCCAGGTGGTCAAGAGGGTGCTTTTGCAATGCATCAGGAATGGCCAAGTCTATGAAGATGATATTTTTAGAGCATATTGAGGGGAATGTTGAATTCAATAAATAGATACTATGTACATCCATAGGGTCAAAAAATTGTAACAGCAATATTTCAGAAACGGGTTAGTTCATTAAGTTGAAACTTTTAGGGCCGGTTGAAAAAAATTAAGACGCTCTGCATATCCAGGTTGTCAAATGGGCATTTTTTCAATATTTTAGGATTGACAAGGAGTATTAAGTTGAAACTTCTAAGAAATTTCGAGAGGGATGTTAAACTAAATCAAAAGACACTACCTGAATTGAACTACCTACGGCTGTCCGAAAAGGCACATCGATAATATTTCAGGAACGACTAAGGGTATGAAGTTAAGAATTTCATGAAATGTTGAGTAGGACAAGAAATAAATCCGAAGACACTTTATTCAGGTTTTCAAATAAGCGTATCTGCGATATCTCGGGAACGGCTAAGGGTACTTACTTAAAACTTCCAATGAACGTATAAGGGCATACTGAATGAAATCAAAAGACACTATTTGCATCCAGGTTGGCGAAATGACGTATCTGCAATATCTCTGAAAAGGCAAAGGTTAACAAGTAAAAACTTCCAATGGATGTCGATTAGAACATTGAACTAAATCAAAGGAAACTATGCTCGTCAAGATTGTCCAAAAGGTCTTATCTGCAATATCTCAGGACTGGCTAGGGGCATTACGCTGAAGCTCTCAGGGAATATCGAAGTGGATGTTGTACTAAATCAAAAGACATTATTTGCAGCCAAGTGGTCAAAAAGGTTTATACGCAATATCTCAGGAACGTCTAAGGGTGTTGAGTTGAACCATTGAGGGTATTTTGAAAGATATGTGGAACTAAATCAAAAGACACCACAAGCATCCATGTTGTCAAAAGGACACACTTACAATTTTTTTGAAACGTCTAAGGGTTTTAAGCTGAAACTTATGAGTTGGAGAAATATCTTGGGGCAGACAAAATGGTAGAAATTGGCATTTGGCTAGTTTAATCCCTTTTGTTGCTCCAAAAGGTCAGTAGAATTCTAAATTTTTAGGAAATATATCCCCTACTGCTAATCTGTTGATTTGAACCTAAGGACAACAAGTGCGTCTAGGTGGTCAAAAGGCTTGATTTGTACGTTCGAAACCAAAAGACCCTATACGCATTAAGGCTCTCACAAGAATCTATCTGCTGTATCCCAGTAACGGCTTAGATAATTAAGTTGAACCTTCTGAGAATGTTAAACTAAATCGAAATTCACTATGTGCATCAAGATTGTCAAAAAGGTTTATATGCAAAATCTAAGAAACTACTAAGGGCATTCAGGTAAACCTCTCAGGTAATATTAAGGAGGGAGGGGGGGGGGGTGAAAAGCCAACATTTGTATTCAGGCTGTTAGAATGGCATATCCATGATCTCAGGAACAGCTATCGATATTAAGCTGAAACTCTCACGGAACGCTGAACGAAATAAAGACACAAGGGTGCATCCAAGTTATCAAAAGGGTGTGTCTACAATTTCTCAAAAACAGCTAAGGGTTTTATGTTGAAAATCTACGGCTACAATTACTTCAGGAACGGCTATTCAAACAAGCATCCATGTTGTCAAAAAGGCTCGACTACAATGTTTAAGAACGCTTAAGGGTATTAAGCTGAGACTAATAGGTCGGAGAAATATCTCGAGGCAGACAAAATGGCAGAAATTGGTATTTGGCTAGTTTCATCCATTTTGTTGGTCCAAAAAGACAGCAGAATTCTAAATTTTTGATCAGATATATCCTCTACTAATAATCTTTCTCAAATTCTCAGATAATATAATCAGTTGTGTATGTAAAATCATTAAATGGAACCATAATGATTGCTGATCTTCTTTATCATGAAATATCGAAGCAGAAGTAATTTAAGAGAGAAAGATCTAGTTTCTTTTTTGTTCTATATTTTTAACCTTAGTGACTGAACTGGAATATCTTCAATGGATTTTCTTTTCCATAAAGCAATTATTTTGGAGCATTTACGGATCATTTGACCTTTTTTCGACGTGTCGTTGACAGATACACAGTTATATTCTGCCAAGAAAATTGAGTTTAATGACCCTTAGAAACTTATTCCTTTTCTCTTACAAGTTCTTTACTCTTTGTTCTTTGCGACTCTCAAAAATAAAATGTTGTTAACCTTAGATTTTGGAAATTTAGAATTCCCCTAGACTTCCATTGAATTTTATGCTGTTTTTATGCTGCAGTTGAGAATTTTATGATTGTAATATTAGTTTTCACTTATGGTTGAATGGGAAATAAGGATTTATAGTTAGATATTCTGAAGTTTGATATTACAGTTTCTATTGATTTAGGTAATGTTCAATAGGTCATTGGAAGGAGATGAATTTCCATAATAAGTAAAGAATGATAAGTGGCGAACATTTTTAAGGTTCTCCAAATTTACATTTTTAAGACCTCCATGGTAATTTTGCGAAGTAATGAGCGATTTTTGTCAGTAAAAACTGAAACTCGATGATAAAAATATATACATACAAAAACTGACTTTCAGTGCCAATTGCCAGTTGGTAAAACTAAGAGTTTAAAGCTACCAGTCAAAAGTTATTAGGATAAAGAAATCCGAATATTTTTTAGAAAAAGGTTGAAAAATCCTGGAGAAAGAACGGCGATTTTGGGAAAATTATATCGTAAAATTGAGACCCTCTATCAAAGTTTTCAAGCCCTATACACGAAATTATGGATTTTTTTTTCCGACAAGAATGATCATAGATACGTGTTCTTTACTTTTCTCTCTTTACAAACAGTTCATGCTAACGAACTGCAAGTAAGGGGTGACCCGACTCTATATCAAAAGAATTAGATTTTAATGATGATTTCAAATATATAGGTGTTATCAAGTTTAGTCTTATCCAACAAAAGTTATGAGCCTGGGAAAATTTGTCTAATTTTCAAAAAAAGGAAATATATCACCTAAGAGTCATAGAATCTTAATGAAAATCACACCATCAGATTCACCGCATCAGAGAACCCTACAGTAATAGTTTCACTCTCCAATCTGCAAAAAAGTCAAATTTTGTGTTTTTTTGCCAGAAGAAAGATCACGGATGTGTGTTTATTTGTTTGTTGTTGTTTTTCCCCAGAGGTGATCGTATTGACCAAGGAGTCCTAAAATATCGTGAAAGAGCTCATTCGAACAGAAATCAAAAGTTCTAGTGCCTTTTTGAAGTGACCGAAAAAATTGGAGGGCAGCATAGACCCCCTCCCACGCTTATTTTTTCCCAAAGTCACCGGATCAAAACTTGAGATAGCCATTTTGTTCAGCATAGTCAAAAAATCTAATAACTATGTCTTTGATTAAGACTTAAACCCCCACAGTCCCCGGGGGAAGAGCTGCCAGCTATGGACTTTGCCCATTTTCAAACAGTTCATGCTAACGTACTGTAAGTAAGGAGCGACCAAATCAATAGTAAAACAAAACTCTAAAAAACGAAATTTTGATACCAATAGATACATAAAAAAATCGTATTTTTATGTAAATTTTAAATATATAATGTTTTATCAAGTTTAGTTTTACCTATCAAAAGTACGAGCCTGAGAATATTTGCCTTAATTTCGAAAAAAGGGGAAAACTGCCCCTAAAAGTCATAAAATCTTAATGAAAACCACACCATCAGATTCAAATTATCAGAGAACCTTACTGTAGAGGTTTCAAGCTCATATCTGCAAAAAAGTGGAATTTTGTATTTTTTTGCCAGAAGAAAGATCAAGGATGCGTGTTTACTCCCCCGCCCCTCTTTTTCTCAAAATCCCCCGATCAAAATATTGATATAACCATTTAGCCAAAAAAAAATCAATATTATTATGCAAATTTAGTTTTAATTATTCATGTACGGTGAGCCAAATTCAAAATCTGCATTAATTCAAAAAAATTTCAAAAATTAAATAATAATAAAAAGTTTTTTTAATTGAAAGTAGGGAGCGACGTTAAAACTTACAACGAACAGAAATTATTCTGTATAAGAAAGGGACTGTCTCTTCCTCAGCACCTCGCTCTTTGCGCTAAAGTTTGACTTTTTCTCACGACTCTACATTTAAAATAATAGAAGACTTTAGCGTAAAGAGCGAGGCGCTGAGGAGGGGACAGCCTTTTTCATATACAGAATAGATTTGGAGAAAGCAGTCTAGCCAAAAAAGGTAAAATTAATATGCACATTTCATTTTAATCATTCATGCACTGTGAGCCAAATTCAAAACCTGCATTAATTCAAAAACGTTCAGAAATTAACTAAAAAAACAAGTTTTTTTTAACTGAAAGTAAGGAGCGACATTAAAACTTAAGACGAACATAAATTATTCCGTGTATGAAAGGGACTATCCCCTCCTCAACGTCTTGCTCTTTACGATAAAGTTTGACTCTTTCCTAGAACTCTTCTTTTTAAAACAATAAAGATTTTAGCGTAAAGAGTAAGGTGATTGAGGAGGCTATAGCTCCTTTCATATACGGAATAGTTTTCGTTCGTTTTAAGTTTTAGTGTCGCTCCTTACTTTCAGTTAAAAAAACTTGTTTTTTTTATTTAATTTTTATCAAGGATGACCACATCAAACCAATAATCGTAAAGCGTTCGGAGAGGACCCACATAAAAGAAAATTTAGTAATGTCTTTGAATCCTCCTGGTGGTTGCAACCCCGTCTTGAATTTTGGCCAGCTCTTCTTAATTCTTTTTTTCGTTTGACAGACAAGGTCGATTTGACATATTCTTCCCTTGGGACGAATTTAAGTGAGCAATGAGATTAAAGGTAGTGTCTTTTGGGAATGAGTAGCCAATAGGCCAAAACACATCCTTGCTTTTGCTACTGCAGATCTAAGCTCATCTTCTGGTGCAGGGGATAAAACAAAAACATTAGTGGTGTAACACCTCCAATACCCTCGCCTTTCCTACCTTTTTTGGCTCTGTATCATAAAGTACAACAATGCTTTTGAACTGCTTCAGCTAGAAGAGAAGACAGTAAATGCCTGTTGTTGGTATCTCTGAATTGTTTTGATTCAAGTTCTTTTGTTGTTTGTTGTTTTTACCTTCGTTTTTAGTGTGAGAAATATTACACATACTCGTAAACATGCATTCCTAACCAAACTTCTCGACAAAAATACAAAATTTCATATTTTTAAGTTTAGAAATCAGTGCCGGAAAACTGCGGTACAAGGTCTTAGTAAAACTGAACTTGATAATTTAATTTTAATGAAGATTGCTCTTTTTAATTTGGTTTATTTTTTTAGGGACGTTGAGGGGGGAGAACAGTTTCTTAAGTAAATAGGTAACAATTTGTTACGAGGGACTTCAATTTTAATAGGTTTTATATTTTTGTAGTCAGCATTAGCTCAGATTTTTTTATGCATTTTATTTTTTAAAGTTCAGTTGCCTTGGACAAATGTTCCTTACTTACCGTTCATTAATTAAAAAAACAGTTTTTCCAAGGGAAGCAAAGAGCGAAGTTGAAACTTAAAACGAACAAAAATTATTACATCACAGTCTATCTAATATATATCAATAAAACTAATGCAAATAAATCAACTGGTGACATTTCCCTATGTTTGTAGAATTGCCGAAAACTAGCGCTATACTGAAAACACAAGACAAGTATAAAAAACAAGAATATTGATTTAGGAATCAAAAGTAAATGTATAGCCTCACAACAGCAAACTAGTTTATAACACTTTTAATAATCCTACAGGATTGAATAAGTAAGTATAACAATAAGTAATGTTTCTTTTAATATACTAACAAGAAACAAAACTAATTCTAAAATTTTAATGTATTTTTCTAGTTTGAAATAAAAAATAAAAATTATTCCCCGGAAAACAGAAATATTTTTGCGGTTTTCAAAATAGCCTTAAAGATTCTGAACTAAATTTAAAAAAGAAACTCATTTTAGTTACATTCTAGCTAAAATTTGAAGATAATATGAATTAACGGTAGGGTTCAGTTTCTTTGAGCTCAAGTTCTTTTTTACTATAAAACCTTTATATAAAAATTTTACGAAAAACTGTATTTTTCTATAACACTGTAGTAAGCCAGTGTTATTTTTAACATTACAAAAAGTATGTCAATATAGTTATGTATTCCGTAGAAAAGAAATTCAATTTTCTATTTTATTATGGTTTTCATTTCAGAATCGCTAAGGTGATTTTGTAAACGGTAAAAAATATTTATGGTGTGTGGGCAGTAATATTAATTTTTTAATTAAAACTTGAAAAATACCTGAAAGTTTTAAAACTTGTTTTTGTTTTTTGTTTGATTTAATCAAACAAAGTTTTATTTCATCTCTCACTTCACAATTATAAATATCTCCCAGAACCAAACCTTTTTTGGCTCAACTTCCAAAGTGCGTATCTTTTGTGCTATATTTTCTTAGAAAAGAAATTCAATTTTTTATTTTACTTATAGTATTCAGTTTAGAATCGCTAAGATTATTATGTAAACTGCATAAATATTTATGGTGTCTGAGCAATGATTAATTTTTTAATTAAAACTTGAAAAATACCTTGAAATTTTAACATTAGTTTTTTTTCGATTATATATATAAAATAAAAGAAAAACAGGAAAAAGCCTATGCCTTTTTCTTATTTGCAATATTAGGAGACGATCTTCAAAGAATGAGACACCAAACTAAGCTCAATATAAGTAGGGACCTATCATGAGTTACTGTACTGACAGATAGTGCTGCCATCTACAATCGAGTCTAACGCTGACAGGACATAATTTATGCATTTTTTATGGTTTTTCTCACTGAGGATGTTTTTTCATGGTTTTTCTCACTGTTCGATGGATGTCAACATAAGTTCAACAAGATTGCTAAATGTTTCTTGGAAGTCAACAACAATTGTTGGATTATGGATCGAGTCTAACGGGACAGGGTCAATGAAACCTCTTTCAAGGTCAATTTGTTTGTTGTTTCCTTGGATGTCAACATAAGTTCACATCAACAATTGCTGGATTATCGAGTCTAACGGGACAGGGTCAATGACACCTCTTTCTAGGTCAATTCATTTGTTGTTTCAAAATGTTATTGATCCGCCAACGGGATAAGATCACGTGTCTCTTTCTAAGCCAATCAGGGAGTTACGTAATGTTTGCCAACTCCAAAGGGCCCTCCGGGCCCCCAAATATACTTTTATAGAGTGGCAGAAACTTTTTTTCCACAAAGGATGTTTTTCAACTAAAAGTAAAGAGCTACTACATTAAATCAAAGATAAGCAGAAATAAAGTCGAATAATTATTTAAGCGTAAATTTTCTATAAACTTATGTCTAATGATATATTTGTCAGAGTGACAAAACTTTTTTTTCCACAAAGAATTTATTTCAGGTGAAAGTAAAGAGCTGCTACATTAAATTAAAGATGAGTAGAAATAAAGTCGGATAACTGTTCAAGTGTAAATTTTCTATAAAATTACTTCTATTTTTATATTTGTTAGAGTGGCAGAAACTTTTTTCCACAATTGATATTTTTCAAGTGAAAGTAAAGAGCTGCTACATTAAATCAAAGATGAGCAGAAATAAAGTCGGATAACTGTTCAAGCGTAAATATTCAGTAAACTTTTTTCAATTTTTATATTGGTTAGACAGGCAGAAACTTTTTTCCACAATTGATAGTTTTGAAGTAAAAGTAAAGAGCTGCTACATTAAATCAGCGATGTACAGAAATAAAGTCGGATAACTGTTCAAATGTAAATTTTCTTTAAACTCACTTCTATTGTTGATACCCTTATGCCGTAATTCACTTGAAAACCCCATGTACTAAACAGACAAACTCTTTTTGGCTAAAATAAATGTCTGCTATCAGTTTTTTCACTCCATTAGCAGTGCCTTTAATGGGATTGGCTCGAAGTTTCCTAAAGTAGATTTTTATTCTTTAAATGTGAGGGGGTGGGAAAACTTATTAATTACACATACATAAGGTGGGACAATACAGATTCAATATACTATTGAATTTTAATATTAAATATAAGTTTCAAAAATTATGCTCTAGTTAGGTTAATGTATTTCACTTCCTTGACGAAAATGACATTTTGATTAATATCTTCAGTAAAATTTACGAATCGCTCAATCTCGACAGGTACTCTGTTGGTCTTCTTTTCTTCTTGAACTGCCAGGGTTCTTAACACAACAGTCCTCTCCGACTCTAATGGGTCCAAGTGTGATTTTAAGCCACGTCAAATAGCTGGGATATCAGCCAAGGTGACAGTAAGCCGTTCTTTACTCTTAAATTAAGGATTATGGATAAGTCAATGAATTCGAAGAATCCATACTTGAAAAAAAACAATTCACAAATCGTTTGTTAAATAATTGGAATCTCAAACAAACAAAGATTACAAAAAAAGAATATTGTGTACGATAATTTGATCGCTTTCATTTCAAATTTGATATTGTCGAGGATTGAAAAAAGACACAAAATAGTTGCCTCACTCCTTTATAAACAATTTTAAAGGTCTTTTCTCATTCTTGTGAAAACTACTTAAATGCTGCTTAACTTAGTGTTTTAATTGTTTCATTTTTCATTACCGATGATAAAGCCTTTCGGTTGCAGAATTGAAATATGCTGCAATTTGAACGCTAGAGTATTTTACAAAATTTATTTTGATATAATCTGATTTTTCAACAATTTTACATTCCATACAGTCTCATCTTGAATATTTAACTGGGACAAAAGCGAATGGTATCCAATTTGTTTGTTATAGCATTCCATAAAATTTATTTCGATACCATTTTTTTTGCTTAAAAATTTATATGGGATACTTGAAATGTCCTTGGGAGATGGGGGATTCGACTTCTCCTCTAAATAGCTATCGCTACCGTATCTCTTTCGAATATCCATATCATAAGGTTTTCAAACTATGTTAGCAAGAAATCTAAAGAGTTAAAAGGAAAATATACGCTAGAACAACTTTTTCTATGCAACTACATCCCCACTAGCAGGGGAATCTTCAAGCAAAAATTTAATTTTATGCTAATAACCCTTTTGAAAATCGAATTCACGTTTGAGCTTGGTACTGAGTTATTGATTGAAATTAATCCATAATAAACTATATCATTAGCTTAGATCATATCTTCATAGAAGGAACTTAAATATTCTAGTGCCTTTTTTAAGTACCCGAAAGATTGGAGGTTACCCATTACTTAAACCTAGTGCTTTATACACTAATTTTTGACTTTTTGTCACAATTCTTCAAAAAGCTACCTCCAAAGCCTGTCGAATTTGAACGAGAAGCATTTTTTAAAGAGTTTTTAATACTATAAGGCTTTCAAACTATGTTAGCAAGAAATCTAAAGAGGTAAAAAGAAAATATAACCTAGAACTACGTTTTCTATACAATTACATCCCCACTAGCAGGGAAATCTTAAACTGGACTTTTTTTCTAACCAAAGTTTCACATTTGAGCCAGAGAAATGTATTTTAGATAATTTTCTTAAAAAAAAGTATAGTTTACGGTCAAAAACCTTTATTAGTCCAGATTTTACGGAAATAGTTTATTTTCGAACCAAAACTGGACTTTTTTCTCACCAAATTTTCACATTTGAGCCAGAGAAATGTATTTTTTTTCAACTGTAAGTAATGATCAACATATAAATTAAAAGGAAACAGTAATTATTGTGTATTTTAGGGGAACTGCCCCTTTCTCAACCCTCGCTCTTTACGCTATAGTATTAGCAACTCTTTAAAAAATGCTTCCCGTTCAAATTCCACGCCCTTTGGAAGTAGCTTTTTGAAGAATTGTGACAAAAAGTCAAAAATTAGTGTATAAAGAACGAGGTTTAAGTATGGGGTAACCTCCCATCTTTCGAGTACTTAAAAAAGGCACTAGTACATTTAATTTCCGTTTATGAAGACCTGATCTAAGCTAATGATATAGTTTATATGAATTAATTTCAAACAATAACTCAATACCAAGCTCAAACGCGAATTCGATTTTCAAAATGGTTATTAGCATAAAATTAAATTTTTGGTGGAAGATTCCCCTGCTAGTGGGGATGTAATTGCATAGAAAACGTTCTAGCTTATATTTTCCTTTTACCTCTTTAGATTTCTTGCTAACAGTTTGAAGACCGTATGATTTAGGGGTATTCGAATTGCATCATATTTCAATTCCACAACCGAAAGGCTTTATCATCGGTAAGGAAAAATGAAATAATTAAAAAATTAAGTTAAGCAGCATTTGAGAAGTTTTCACAGAAAAGACACTTTTTTCCACTCGAATTAGCGATACAGTAAATCTTATAAATTGCAATGGGAAGAGGTGACAGTTACGATAAATATTTTAATATGGAAAATTTATCTTCCATTTTTAGTACCCAGTGTTTATATGGGGGAGGGGCATTGCCTCGATTCTAACAGCTTCGTTGTAAGGTGAAAACAAACTGTTTCTCTCCTGAACTGTAAGGGGGTGGATTAATTGTGTAGACATGTACACCCTTTGACAAGAAAACTAATATAGCCTTTCCTATATATATAATCCTGAAGTTTAGTGTTTGTTTGTGTGTGTTTTTTGTTTGTGCGTGTTTTTATATGTGTGTGTGTTTTTTTTGTGTGTGTGTTTTTGGGGGTGTGTTTTTGTGCGTGTGTGTTTTTGTGTGTGTGTTTTTTTATGTGTTTTTTTGTGTCTGTTTTTGTGTTTCTGTTTTTTTGTGCGTGCTTTTGTTTGTGTGTGTGTGCGTGTTTTTGCGTCTCTGTGTTTTTGCGTGTGTGTTTTTGTTTGTTTGTTTGTTTTGTGTTTTTGTGTGTGTGTGTTTTTGTGTTATTGTTTTTGTGTGTGTGTGTGGTTTGTTTGTGTTTTTTTTTTGTGTATCTGTTTTTTTGTGTCTGTGTGATTGTGTGTTTTTATGTGTGCGTGTGTTTTTTTGTGTGTGTGTGTTTTTGGGTGTGTGTTTTTATGTGTGTGAGTGTATGTGTGTGTTTTTTTTGTATGTGGGTTTTTGTGCGTGTGTTTTCGTGTGTGTTTGTGTGTGTGTGTGCTTTTTTTTGTCTGTTTTTGTGTGTGTCTGTTTTTGTGTGTGTGCTTTTGTTTGTGTGTGTGTGTGTGTTTGTGTGTGTGTGTGTGTGTGTGTGTGTGTTTTTGTGTGTTTTTGTTTTGTTTTTGTGTTTGTTTTGTTTGTGTGTGTGTGTGTGTGTGTTTGTTTGTGTGCGTGTGTTTTGTGTGTCTTTGTGTGTGTATGTGTGTGTGTTTGTGTGTGTGTGTGTGTTTGTATGTGTGTGTGTGTGTGTGTGTTTTTGTTTGTGTTGTGTTTTTGTGTGTTTTTGGTTCGAAAAATAAACTATTTCCGTAAAATATGAACTAATAAAGGTTTTGACCGTTAACTCTCGTTTTTGTAAGAAAATTATGGAAAATACATTTCTTTGGGTCAAATGTGAAACTTTGGTTAGAAGAAAAGTCCAGTTTTGGTTCGAAAAATAAACTATTTCCGTAAAATCTGAACTAATAAAGGTTTTTGACCATATACTCTAGTTTTTTGTAAGAAAATTATGGAAAATACATTTCTCTGGGTCAAATGTGAAACTTTGGTTAGGAAAAAAAGTCCAGTTTTGGTTCGAAAATAAACTATTCCTTAAAATCTGAACTAATAAAGGTTTTTGACCGTAGACTCTAGTTTTTTTTAAGAAAATTATGTAAGATACATTTCTTTGACTCAAATGTGAAACTTTGGTTAGAAAAAAACGTCCAGTTTTGGTTCGACAATAAACTATTTCCGTAAAATCTGAACTAATGGAGGTTTCTGACCGTAAAACTCTGGTTTTTTTGTAAGAAAATTATGGAAAATACATTTCTCTGGCTCAAATGTGAAACTTTTGTTAGAAAAAAGTCCAGTTTAGGATTCCCCTGCTAGTGGGGATGTAATTGTATATAAAACGTAGTTCTAGGTTATATTTTCCTTTTACCTCTTTAGATTTCTTGCTAACATAGTTTGAAAGCCTTATAGTATTAAAAACCGTAAAAAATGCTTCTCGTTCAAATTCGACAGGCTTTGGAAGTAGTTTTTTGAAGAATTGTGACAAAAAGTCAAAAATTAGTGTATAAAGGACTAGGTTTAAGTAATTGGTAACCTCCAATCTGTCGGTTACTTAAAAAAGGCCCTAGAATATTTAATCTCCTGCTATGAAGATCTCTAAGCTAATGATATAGTTTATTATGGATTAATTTCAATCAATAACTCAATACAAAGCTCAAACGCGAATTCAATTTTCAAAAGGATTATTAGTATAAGATTAAATTTTTGCTGGAAGATCCCTCGTTCTAGGGGGATTTAATTGCATAGAAGACGTAGTTCTAGCTTATATTTTCCTTTTGCCTCTTTAGATTTCTTGCTAACATAGTTTGAAAACCCTATGATTTTATGGGTATTTAAAAGAGGTACGGTAGTGATAGCTACTTATAGAGAAGTCGAATCCCCCATCTCCCAAGGACATTTCAAGTATCCCATATAAATTTTTAAGGAAAAAAATGGTATTGAAATAAATTTTATGGAATGCTATAACAAACAAATTGGATACCATTCGCTTTTGTCCCAGTTAAGTATTCAAGTTGAGACTGTATGGAATGTAAAATTGTTGAAAAATCAGATTATATCAAAATAAATTTTGTAAAATACTGTAGCGTTCGAATTGCATCATATTTCAATTCCGCAACCGAAAGGCTTTATCATCGGTAGGGAAAAATGAAATAACTAAAACACTAAGTTAAGCAGCATTTAAGAAGTTTTCACAAAAATGAGAAAAGACCTTTAAAATTGTTTATAAAGGAGTGAGGCAACTATTTTGTGTCTTTTCAATCCTCAACAATATCAAATTTGAAATGGAAGCGAGCAAATTTTCGTACACAATGTTCTCTTTTTGTAATTTTTGTTCGTTTGAGATTCCAATTATTTAACAAACGATTTGTGAATTGTTTTTTTTTTTCAAATATTGATTCTTTGAATTCATTGACTTATCCATAAGCCTTAATTTAAGAGTAAAGAACAGCTTATTGTCACCTTGGCTGATATCCCAGCTATTCGACGTGGTTTAAAATCACACTTGGACCCATTAGAGTCGGAGAGGACTGTTGTGTTAAGAACCCTGGCAATTCAAAAAGAAAAGAAGACCAACAGTGTACCTGTCGAGATGGAGCGAGTCGTAACTCTTACCGAAGATATTAATCAAGATGTTATTTTTGTCAAGGAAGAGAAATATATTAACCTAACTAGAACATAGTTTTTGAAACTTTTATTTAATATTAAAATTCAATAGTATATCGAATCTGTATTGTCCCATCTTATGTACATGTAATTAATAAGTTTTCCCTCCCCCTCACATTTAAAGAATATAAATCTACTTTAGGAAAATTTGAGCCAATCCCATTAAAGGTACTGCTAATGGAGTGAAAAAACTGATAACAGACATTTATTTTAGCCAAAAAGAGTTTGTCTGATTAGTACATGGGGTTTTCAAGTGAATTGTGGCATAAGATAATCAACAATAGAAGTAAGTTTACAGAAAATTTACTTTTGAACAGTTATCCGACTTTATTTTTGTACATCGCTGATTTAATGTAGCAGCTCTTTACTTTTACTTGAAAAATATCAATTGTGGAAAAAAGTTTCTGCCACTCTAACAAATAAAAAAATAGAAGTAAGTCTACTGAAAATTCACGCTTGAACAGTTATCCGACTTTATTTCTGCTCATCTTGGATTTAATGTAGCAGCTCTTTACTTTCACTTGAGAAATATCAATTGTGGAAAAAAGTTTCTGCCACTCTAACAAATATAAAAATAAAAGTAAGTTTACAGAAAATTTACGCTTGAACAGTTATCCGACTTTATTTCTGCTCATCTTTGATTTAATGTAGCAGCTCTTTACTTTCACCTGAAAAAAATTCTTTGTGGAAAAAAAAATTTTGTCACTAACAAATATATCATTAGACATAAGTTTATAGAAAATTTACGGTTAAACAATTATTCGACTTTATTTCTGCTCATCTTTGATTTAATGTGATAGCTCTTTACTTTTAGTTGAAAATTATCCTTTGTGGAAAAGTTTCTGCCACTCTATAAAAGTATATTTTGGGGCCCGGGGGCCCTTTGGGGTTGGGAAACCTTAAGTAACTCCCTGATTGGCTTAGAAAGAGAAACATGATATTATCCCGTTAGCGGATCACTAACATTTGGTAACAACAAACGAATTGACCTAGAAAGAGGTGTCATTGACCCTGTCCCGTTAGACTCGATAATCCAGCAATTGTTGATATGAACTTATGTTGACATCCAAGAAAACAACAAACAAATTGACCTTGAAGGAGGTGTCATTGACCCTGTCCCGCTAGACTCGATCAATAATCCAACAATTGTTGTTTACTTCCAAGAAACATTTAGCAATGTTGTTGAACTTATGTTGACATCCATCAAACAGTGAGAAAAACCATGAAAAAACATCCTCAGTGAGAAAAACCATAAAAAAAATGCATAAATTATGTCCTGTCAGTGTTAGACTTGATTATAGATGGCAGCACGGTGTTCATCTCGGAGTAGTGACCCTCTCCCTACTAATATATGCCGTGGTTTATTCTTTACTAGGTTTCAGCCATCTCTGAAGGTATGAAAGTATCAAAACCGTCTCGCGACATTCTAGGACCACTCGGTTGATACGATGACCCCTGGGGAAAAGAAAAAACAAAACAAAAACAAATAAAACACATCAATGTTTTTTTCTTTTTGCAGATAGGAGCTTGAAACCTCTACAGTAAGGTTTTCTTATACGTCGGATCTGATGGTGCGATATTCATTAATATTCTATTACGTTTAGGGGTTGTTTCCTCCTGTTTTTGAAAATAAGGCAAATTTTCTCAGGTTAGGCTTTTAAGGCAAATTTTCGCTCGCAACTTTTGATGGGTAAAACCAAACTTGATGAAACTTACATATTTAAAATCATCATAAAAATCCGCTTCTTTTGATGTATCTATTGGTATCACAATTCCTTTTTTAAGAGTTTCGGTTGCTATTGAGCCGATACGCCACTAGTTATACTTACTTTCGTTACCACAAACTCTTCGATACAACTTTGAGTGGCTCCAAAACCACATGCCTACACTTCTCCAACAATAAAGTGGCAGGGGGTTGGGGTCAGGGGCGTGATTTGATATGGGTCAGAGGGGGCAACTTCCCCTCCCAGACCTCAGTTTTCCTCCAGACACCACTTTACCCTCCCCCTTCCCAGATGAAATTTAGTTTCTCCAAAAATGTCATCAAAACTCAGATAAGCCTGCATAATTCAAGTACCACTAAAACAGGTCATTTTTCTTTAATATACCTTGACCTTTTTTATTACTCTGCGGCTCATTTTTCAGTTTCTTCCTTCATTTTCACCTGATTTCAAAAAATTGGCTCCAACGTTGGCCCCCCCCCCCAACAGGATTTGAAAAAATTATACCACTCGTTGGGGTATGAACTTTGTGATCTGCTCATAATTACGTTGCAAACCACGGACTAAATGACCTCTATTCACCTTTGAATCAAAATGCTTGACCAAATACCTTCCTAGGATATGCGTTAAAAAATGAGTGTATCACATTAACCTAAACAGTGAAAATATCTGAAAATGATCGTATAGAAGGGAGAAGACCATGATTGAAAAAAACAAAAAACAATAAAAAGTCGAACGCGAGCCATAATAATTCGAAGTCGAACGCTTTACCAAAAGAACCACGCCTCTAATAGTTCAATTTGATATATTAGTGTATGTACTTTAACTGCGTAGCTCATTAAGGGGGCTTGGAGGATTAACATACGGGAGGTGTCCTTACAAACCTCCGGGTACGGGTTTTGGACCATCATTATTATAATGATGATATCGTTTTATACTTCCAAGCTTTTCTACTTAAGAAGTTACATCAAAAGTGTTGTTTTAGTGCTATATCACACTTACGGATGGTATATTGATAAACATCACGTATATATGAGCTACAGCTTTCAAATGAGTCATTAGTCGTTACTCCAAAATATTCTGGAACCCCACTAGCCTCAGCGGTTTTCCACTTGAGACATGGCAGCAAAAATGCCGTTTTTAGTGTCATTTGGAACTTGCTGGTGGTGGAATTTATAGGAAAGACGTAAAAAGGGGATTAATTTGGTATGGGACAGGGGGTGACTTCCCCCTACAAACCCAAGTTAACCCCCCAGACCTAATTTTGTCACCCCTCCCCCCCAGCTGAAATTCAGTTTCTGCAAAAAATCTTGTCAAAACTAAGACAAGCCTGCATAATTCAAGTACCCAAAGAAACAAGTCACTTTCCTTTTGTATATATATATATATATGTATATATATATATATATATATATATATATATATATATATATATATATATATATATATATATATATATATATATATATATATATATATATATATATATATATATATATATATATATATATATATATAAAGAAAAAAAATACTGGAGACAGATCAGTGCTACCCATGAAAAAGTAATTTTCCTTTTGTTCGGGTATGAATTTAGTGATCTACTCAGAATTACGTTGCAAACCATGGACTAAATGACCACTATTCCCCTTCGAATCAAAATGCTTGACCAAGTACCTTCCTAGGTTATGCGTTAAAAAAATGAGTGCATCCCATTTACCTAAATAGTGAAATATCTGAAAATGATCGTATAGAAGGGAGAAAACCCTTCTCCCTTGGGAGAAGTACCCAAGTCAGGATTGAAAAAAAACAAAAAAAAACAAAAAGGAGTCGAACGCAAGCCACAGTAACTCAAAGTCAAACGCTTTACCAAAAGAACCACGCCTCTAACAGTCGAATTTGAAATATTAATGTATGTACCTTAACTGCGTAGCTTATTAAGGGGGCTTGGAGGATTAACATACGGGAGGTGTTCTTACAACCTCCGGGTAAGGGTTTTGGACCATCATTGTTACAATGATGATATCGTTTTATACTTCCAAGCTTTTCTACTTAAGAAGTGACATCAAAAGTGTTGTTTTAGTGCTATATCACACTTACGGATGGTATAATTGATAAACATCACGTAGATATGAGCAATAGCTTTCAAATGAGCCATTACTCGTTACTCTAAAATGTTCTGGTACCCCACTAGCCTCAGCGGTTTTCCCCTTGAGACATGGCACCAAAAGTGCCGTTTTTAGTGCCATTTGGAACTTGCTGGTGGTGGAATTTATAGGAAGGACGTAAAAATTGACTTAATTTGGTATGAGACAGGGGGGTGAATGCCCCCTAGAGACCCAAGTTTACCCCCCAGACCTCATTTTGCCCCCCCCCCAAGATGAAATTCAGCTTCTGCAAAAAATCTTGTCAAAACTAAGACAAGTCTGCATAATTCAAGTACCCAAAGAAGCAAGTCAATTTCCTTTTGTATATATTAGCCTCTGTGGTAATATATGGCTCATTTTTCAGTTTCGCTATAATTTCCACTTGATTTGGGAAAATTTGCTTTAAATTTCCCCCCTCCCCCCCCCCCAGATTTTGACAAAGTTACGCCACTGGACGTGGATATGAGCAATATATTTTATATGAACTGTTAAAAATCTGTCTAGACACTTGCAATACTAATACGCCCAATAACAATACGCTCATACCGATACGCGTGAGATAAATACGTCCGATACTGATACATTGTGTAGCTCTTTCCTCAGGGACTAAGGACGTTCATATCATCACCAAAACCAAATATATTTGAGCTTTGAACTATGTTGAAAAAAATGCATATCTCAAAATTGTTATTGGTTGACTTTGCGGGGAGGGGTCTTAGTGGGAGTTGCTTGTAGCCCTCTAATCTTTTTGGTCATTAAAGAAGGGCACTAGCAAAATTAATTTCCGTTCGAATGAGTTATTAAACATCTTTCTATAATGTTTTGGTAAAAAAAAAAAAAAAAAAAAAAGACCATGCTTATTCCAATATTTTAATTTATATTTTGATCTGACCATTTTGAAGGGGTTTCAGGGTTTTTTTAGAAATCACCGTAAATTTCTTTTCGCAATAAACCTTTAATTTTAAGACGAGTTTAAATAATATCTATCATTCGTGAATCAGTCTCAGATGGCAATTTCTTTTTACTAGGTAGTTTTTCTATAAGCACATTTTTCAACTTTTGGTTACTATGGGCTGTGGTTCACTACCGATACGTGCGATATCGATACGTCCAATACCACGTACAGCCCTTCCCCAGGGACTATGGAGGGTCATATCATCATCAAAACCATATTTATTGGACCTTTCAACTATGTTAAACAAAATGGCTATCTCGGAATTTTTATAGGACAACTTTGGGGGGGATGGGGCCTTTAGGGAGGGGGGCTAGTTGCCCTCCACTATTTTCGGTCACTTAAAAAAGGCACTAGCAAATTCAATTTCCGGTCAAATGAGCTACTATACATCTCTTTATGATGATCCGGTAATCCGCTAGGCATGGTGAAAAAAAGAAGAAAAAAAAAACGGGAGACAGTGCTACTGATGCAAAAAAGTGATTTTCCTTGTTGTTCAGGGAGGGGGACTGTAATTTTGCTGTTAGAGGCTTTCAACCATGCTGATTCCAATGGAACACTTTTCATTTTGATCTGACGCAATTCGAGGGGTTTCAGGCTTTTGTTCGAAATCACCAGAAATTTCAATTTGCAATAAACTTTTACTTTTAAGACGAACCGAAATAATAGTTATCATTCCTCAATCAGTGTCAGGTGGCAATTTTTTTCAATAGACAGTTTTTTTTTCAAAACGCGTTTTCTAACTTTTAGCTACTATATGCTGTAGTTCGCTCTTTACTAGGTTGCAGCTACCACTGCAACCATGATTACCCTGAACGGTGTCACACTGTAACAGTTTCGTACAAAGTTACGCCTGCCCAATACCCAATCTTTCACTCAAAATTTCTGTTTCAGCCTTTAAATTTTAGATCTACCATACTCCATCGCAAAAAAATTTGAATTCCTACAAAACAGAAGCTAGTGGAAGTTGAAATAATGACAAAAGAGGTGTTAAATAGATTTAACAATTTAAGCGGATAGAAAATAAATATATACTAAATAATCAAAATTAAAACTGTCATACATGAGAGGTAAAGTCTTAATGGCATTGAAAGGCTATATAATTAGTTTGCTAAAAATTATGAGTCACGATAAAAGAAAAACAAAGATGTAAACACTTTAGAGACGATCTCAGAAGAGGCAGGATGAGGTATGTTTCCTTTTGTAGTCGCAATTGGGGCTTATTTCAGTGAAAGCTCTGACGTAAACATACTTTTATAAGCAGAATGAATTTTTTTTCCTCAGCGTATTTTTCATTAGTAGAATAATTTTTTTCCCTCAAGAATCTGTACAACTGTAGTGTTTTCAGGAGGGTAACAAATTTTTTTGAGTCCAGAGTACTTGGTAGTACCCTGCCGAAGTAAAAATAGGGGAAATTGTCGAAGAAACTAATCTAACAAAGTAATTCATCTGCCTTTTAATACATCCGAAATAAAACATATTTTGTTATTTTTTGGAATCGGGTCATTTTCTGACCCCTTCGCTGCATATCGGCAGTAATTGAGGCGACTTCCCCTCTCCTGGACCTTGCTGTTTAGTATCAACCCAATCTTTTTAAGTTACTGTATTGGAACAATGTTAATCTTTGAGTGTGCATCTTATTTTTTGGAATAATCTGCTTTTGAATAGTTTTATGCTTTTGAAAATGTTTTTAAAATAAAAGATGATTTGAAGTATAAAATGCCTTACAAGTTGTTTTTTCTCAGAACCTAAGCAAATCCCCCTGGCCTTCGGGAAACCCGACCACTTAGTGATAAACATTTCGCGGTCCCTGACATCACGTCTCAAGTTTTAAGCTATTGCTTTTTCTATTTAAGACATATTATTTCGAGTTATCGTGACTCAAATTTTATAACTTCTCATAATTGGCCAGTGAGCCCCAAGATATTTTTAATACCTTCTCAATTTAATTTTATGTATGAAAATGGCATTCCACCGATAAACAGTAAGCGGAACTTTGCATAGTCAGTTTATCCCATGTTGTTTTTTTTCAGTCACCAGAAGCATATTGGGACTTTGTTGCTCACCGTCCTGAAACTCTCCATATCGCCCTCATGAACTACTCGGACCGAGGGACTCCGTTTAGCTATCGGCATATGCATGGTTTTTCCGTTAACACCTTTGAAGTTATTGGAAATGAAGGCGCCATAACTTTTATACGTTTTCACTGGATTGTAAGTCGGCTTTTCTATTGAGCTCTGTATTCTATATTTGAATTAATCCTGCTAGAATGACAGTAATAGGTTTTATAAGAAATTCATATCAGAAAAGGTGGCATAAAGGCTAAAATTCTATCAATTTAATTTGTAACATGTTCAGACGAGGATTATCTTGGTAAAACTTTTATGTATTTCTTCTTTTTTTTGTAAACATCTTTAGGATTTTTCAAAAATTGTCAAGTTTTTAATTGGTAGTTTGTGCAAATAGTTTTGTATTTCTAATAAAGTGGGCAATGTTTTGAATGTTTGGAGCTTTCTAGAGCGGCTAAAATTTGGATGGAAGACACCCTAATCTAACGGACAAGTTAAAAACCTTGAAGCAGCAAATGTCTTGCATCATTTCAGCTGCCTCAAGTTAGAATTAATTAAATGTTTTTTCTTAACTGAAAGTAAGAAGCGACTTTAGTAGTAAAGCATTAATAGATATCACGGGTGATTGCGTAATATGACTTACCACGGGGCAGTCACCTATGGATTCTATGAGTGATTGCGTAATATGACTTACCAGGGTCAGTCACCTATTACTACGAACGGTACATGCCTTACCAGACGGGTTTCTGAGGTAACACCCTTTTTTTGGGGTTAATCGGAGAGAGAGCGGTGGCTACGCCATATACAGTAACTTGATTCGTAATTGTATTCAAATATAAGGAGTAATTTTAATTGTAGTTCATATTAGTAAGAGAATTGAATTCAGAGAGAGAATAGTTTATTTGAGAGGATATTAGTGGAGAAAAAATGAGTGGTGCATTTACATTATTGGAGATTAATGATGGAACCGACAGCAGCAGCAGCAACGATATACGAGTACCAAATGTAGCTGTGGAAATAACCGCAGGGTGTTTACTATGCCTTGACAGTATGTATGCTACATACGTGATATCATTAAGCAAGTTTAAGCAGGAGGAGCAACTAGGTTTTGCTGGAAAAGTGAATATTCTCCATATAAATAAACTTCGGTCAGCATTAGATGTCCTATCGAAATGTATTGATGAGAACAAAATGCATCAGTGAATATTATTATTGTAATTATGTTCAATAAAAATGTTTCTAAATCAATGGTATTTTTTTCTTTCTATAGTAGACTAGCGTATATTTTCTAGAGTACAAAAAGAAATTCTGATTAGTCTGAAGTTGGTTGTGAGAGAGTTAGGACTCTAAAAAATGGATAGATTCGAGAAAGAGCGAATCATGAGGAATCTAGTTCTTATGGAAAAAAATTTGATTCTAGATGATGATTTTCTAGAGTTGTCTATTCAAAGGAAGATATTTTCTCGGGGAATGCTTGTTGATATAATGAAAACTGATTCTCCATCATTAAACTATTGTATGAAGCTTCTACGTCGTGGTCCAAATGCATTTACACAATTTATTGATATATTGATCACGACACGGCAAAATGATATTGTGGATATGCTTTTAAACATTAGTTTTGAAATTTAGGACTTTTTTCATGAAGAAGATGGTGCTCAAGGATGATTTACTCCCCTCTCTCTCTCTCTCTATCTCAGACAATTTTCGTTGTTGCTAGGTCAGTTTCATTGTGGTAGTGAGAGTGTCAACACATGACAAAATGTTCCATAAATGTCCATTATGTATGTACACACTGGGCAGCTGGTCATCATCATGTGAGAATTGCAACAATGATTGATGAGTATGATGAAAAGTGTAGATTATGCAACCAGTGTAAATTGCACAGAGGATATGCTGTACAAATTAAAGGTTGTAATTCCTGTCTTAAAGAAGTGTATGACTCTCATCCTAGAGGCCACCTATGCTCCAATTGTCATTATGATAAATGTAATCTGTGGTAGAATACATATACTGGTAGGATTGGAAAGAATCTTAAACGTGATTTTAGTTTATTGCTACGAGATTGGTATCGTCGTGGTTTTAGATTGTTCTGGGAGGAGGAACCGGGTCAACGATTCAACATTTGGAACAACAAAATAATATGGTTTCTACGTCATCGTTGTAAAGACTCTGGGTGTTATGATTATAAGCCCACTGATTTTTATTTGGCTGTGCCAGAGTGTGATTCGACACTTGAGGACACTGTTTCTAAAATTACTTCAAATAAGTAATTTAAAACATGTGAATCCTATAGAATGAATGCAAATAGTATCATTGACTATATAAAGAGATGTGAAAAGAGGGAAGTCACACTACTGCAGAAAATGTGACCCTGACATTGCAGTAAATCAGGATCAGAACACTGTGAATTCAGATAATCTACCTGCACTAGTTGTTGTTGACAATTACCTAGTAGTGGATGAAATCTAAAGAGTAGAAAAGTCGTTTTATCATGTATATGAATTTTTTATTAATAAACAATTTCACATATCTCTTTACAACATTTTATTCTTAGGGCACTAAAATCAATATTAAATACACTTGTAAGTATAATCTCCACTAGAAAGTCGTTCAATTGAGGTAAGTCAACGTAGATGTCGAGAAACTGCTTGTAGGTGTAGCCACGACATCTGAAAATGAAAAAGAGTAGCGCATGAAAGCCACATTTCTTAATCATCAAATCCTGTGCTCTTCCTTGATTTGAATTAATGGTTTTCTCCCTGCTTTCAATAAAGTTGGTTATGTATAGAGTGTAGAGTTTATATGATAGGCAAAGAGGGTCAAAAAATTCAATATTATTCGCTGTTTGAAAGATGCATAGCCAATGACCGGTCTTCAAAGTCGAGGGACTGCTATTAACAATGGTAAGGGAATTGTTAACACTTGGAATTTTTTCAATGAAGTCCGAAGGTATGCAATAGGACTTGTACTTGGACATGTATGCATCCATACTAAATACTTTGATTATTTGGTTAGTGTTCATGGTGTTAGGTCTAGAAGAACACTGTCGTCGGGCATGATTTCCCAATACGTTTTAAATTGACTTAGTGTTATTAGCTTGCTACTCTCAGTCAGAGTATCAGCAGATGAACACTCAAAACGTACATTCCATTTTCGTACTTTGCACTTATCTTGAGTCCCTGACAAGTCCAAAACAATAGCCTCATGATTTTTGGCGAAAATTGAATCATTTATTCTATTTTCAAATACTTGAGACTCATTATCTAGGGATCGCATAGTCAACTCGTACAGAGTTCTTATGGGTTTTTTTGTCAAATTATAGAGTTTACAGTGGAATACCATTCACTTTGCGCACAAGGCTCGATAGACCAAAAAAACTAAAATCGTGGGGGGATTCAGTCCAGGATACAACGGCGCTGCCACTATTTACAAAGGCCTAAGCCAAATTTAATGGGATTTCTCAATTGATAAATGATGAATCACTATAGCTACGAGAGTCAGTGGCACTGTAACGTTGAGTGTGATCGTATGGGGAACAAGAAGCTTAATGTTGTTGCCATTTGCTCTTAGCTTTTCTAATGCCATTGAAGAAGAGCTCATAACTTGTTGTTTTCGGGCATGGAAAATTGCGTAAAGGATAAAGACATTGGTATTGGGTGCTGGAGAACAGATTCTTATGAACACGAAATTTGATAGGGCTATCTGTAGCTTAATGGTAATCTTGAAATTGGTGGGTTAGCAATTGGGATATATTGAAAATCTCATGACTTGATTTTCCAACTAGATGATACTACTGGGTCACTGCAGTATTCAACTCATCGTCAGTATCAACACCTGATCGATATTCATAGCACAATGATTGTCCTCTCAACTCCTTGTATACCTTTGGCGTCATCATCATAAATTGTGTGTAGCTTTCATAGTTTGATAAATTGTTACTAGTGCTTATCAATGTTCCATTAATAAATAAATTGATTTTTTTGAACAGATTGTGTAAGTTGTATTTCTTGCCGAAGAGACCTTCACTGGCATTTTTAGGTTCATTATCATAACTTTTCTTCGCCACGAAATTGAGATCAATAAATTTTTACGACAAATAAACGAAAAATTCTTAATTGGAAAATGTTTTAAAGTGTATCTTCTAAGAGAGGGGTTGTTGGTGATGAAATTGTTCATAGTAGCCATACTTGACACTGACTTCAATATTTTCAGCATTGAATAGATTCAATGAGGAACTAATTGATGGATATGATTCCTTGTGGGGGAGATAAGTCATCTTAAGAGAAGAAATCCTTCTTTGATCTAACAATCTTTTTCTTTTTCTTCTTCTTCTGCTTATTGGTCTTCCTTGTTTTATTCCTCAAAGTCCTTACTGATGTCCTTTGATTCCTGCCCGGATGAAGACTGATGAATAAAGGACGTGCACGCACCCTTTTCAACGACACCCCGCTTTGTTAAGATTTTAAGTGATCACAAGTAGCTCTTGCTGACGATTTAACATTTTCTCTAAAACTCCTTGAAATTCTTGCCTGATCCTCAGTCATATAGTGTGGAGGCAGCAAAATTCGATACAGCAGATACAAGATATTTTCTGGCAAGGGGTAGTGCAGAACGAAATAGCCTAGCAAACCAGCTAGCACGACCATAGCCAGACATTGTAGTACGCCCCGTGTAGTAGTCCAATCCATTGCCTATTTGACGTGGACTCAAAGCAACAACATAGCAATCGATATCGGGACAGACAAATGGAATTCTCATATTGTTCATTTTAGGTGATTGTGCTGTCCTTGACAATGGGTCGAAAATGACATGTAATCACTGCTAAGCCTTTTGTTATTGCTAAAGGATCACCCAATTCACTTCTTAGTGTTAACTGACAGAGTTCCAAATACGAAGTGTTTACATGAACATACTTAAGATGCTTTATCTTGTAGTGATGGACATGTTCATGAGATTTTGTTTGTGCAAGAAAACGCAGGAGGGGGACTTTTGAATTGACAACTATTGACGTCACCACAAGGGATGCGTAGGGATATTTGCAAGAGACTAAGGCAAAACCGTGTAGGTAGAAAGCAAAAATAACTTGAGCCATCCTGAACATAGCGCAAGCATTTTCCCACTTGATCAAGTTTGGTTTACAGCAAAGAATGGCTCTCTGATTATCGTTGTAAATAATTATTTCCGTTTCAACAGGTAAGGTAGTGTAAATTCTTTCAGGTTCCAATGAATAAACAAAATGGAATTTACCATTCCTACGATATGAGATTTATCTATTGATTTTACGACACAAATCTCCCATATTATCATATTCAATATATTTCAATTTGGCATGTGGATATATTCACTAGATTTAAGTGCTTCAACCCATTCATAGTCGACATAGTTCAACCCATTCATAGTCCAATCGAGTGGTATAACTTTTATATCATACACACGATCCTTTCTCAGGATGTCATACGTATTTTTGAGAATACAGTCGACAAGAGCCACTTCATATGCACCGTCAAATTTGATGGCGGGGGAGAGTTTTGTCCAAAAATCACTTGTTGAATTCAAGTCATTGTAGACAGGATCTGAAACGTTGGAAATGAATGTTGCATAGAAATCATTGGGCATTGTCAATATATTCAACACTGATCCAAGAATCAAAATCAGAATTGTATCCTAGCCACCGAACAAGTAACTGTTTCTTACCCCTGCGAGTACGTGTCTTTAATATCTTTTCAATTTGATAGATTTCGCTATTATTTTAAAATTTTTGTAGTTCATAGTCATAAAAGCCACCGAGAATCTCTTTATCTTTGGTATCACGCAGGCGATAAGTTATGGGTTTAGTGTCTAGGATTTTTGCCACTTTAAAAAGTTCTGTGGACCACAAGTAATTCCCTTTTTCAAAAACATTAGTTGTTCTATTAATTCGAACAGTATCACCAACATTGAATTTATTCTTCTTCTTGTCAGTCGTGTAATGTGAATACTGTTTAAAAAAGGTGTCAATTGTATCATGATAAGAATGATGAACTTCCGTTGATTTAGAGCTGGACAATGATTGATGATGTAGTTGATTATAAATCAACATGATTTTATCTAGATCATGAATAAAATCCGATGTATTTTTCAAGCTACAATATCTTGAAATTAAAAGTCGAATAGTTCTTATCAATCGGTCGGCCAATGCGGCCTTTATAGGACTGTGACTAAGATAGAGCAGTGTACTATATTTCTCTAGTACTTTTGCAGCATGGGGATTAAAAAATTCACTACTACGATCCTTTTGAATTTTTTTATATGACTCCTGTTCGAGAATACTTTCAATGGTCTTAGCAACTTCAACACCTCTCTTTGATCGCAATGGAATTATATATGCATATCGACTATAAACACTGATTGCAAGTAGAATTTACATTTAAGGTGTATTGTGACGTCTTTGAAGCTCGTCTAGAGTCAGGAGATCTGCTTGCATTATATACGATGGGTAAAAGGCTTTAGTTTTTCGATATTGATTGGCACGAAGTCTATGATTTCTATGCAGAGTGTAACTTGATTCCTTTTGTAGATAGTCTTGTACACTTTTAGTCTGAACACCAGTGAATTTGGAAAAAGTGGTGGGGGAACTTAAACTCCCCGCCTCACCAATATTTTCATAAACACCTTTCAGAACTTCAATTATTTTGAACGTAAACACGTTGTGTAACGTCCGCTACCCTTTTGTATACTGGCTGTTGGTGGTGGTGGTGACGTTGACTTGATACGTCTTCGCTTTTGTCTAGCTATCAGCGGTGTGCTAGTATTTTCCAAAATTGATTTAAAATCGTATTCTTATTCATATTTTAATGGTGTCAATTTTGTTGTTGATGATGATGATGATGCATGTTCATTTAATTTTTTTAGAATTTGTCTATTGCCAATAAGACTTTTGGGGAAGTTTAATGTATTTAGAAAGTTGTATAGATGAGTGTCAAATGATAAAAGTCCTTTACGATTTCTAACCATGTAATAGATTAAATCAAGTAGATTATAGCTCTTGCCCTGAATTATAATCCCTTTCCCATTGCTCTCAACTTGAATGTGATCTTGACCACTTTCCAAGAGATAGGTTAGGAGTCGTTTTCTTTGTTAACGATATTAGTGGGGCATTCGATTTCTAATTTTCAATACAATTTAATCCAATTCCTCCTTCTTTAATTGTATTCCAGCAGCAGCAGCAGCAGCAGCAGACTCTTGAGAAGATGATTCTTTTTTGGCATCAATACCAGCAGCAGCAGCAGTGGGCTTCAACCGATAGGACTTGTGTTTGTCCACTCGGCGAAGTGCATCTTGAAGTAAAAGCAGTTTTTTATCATCCTCAATATTGTCATTGTCAATGAATTTACTCAGATTGTTCTCAAAGTGTTCGACGGGTGAGAGAGCGAGTTCTGTTGGAGTCAATTTATAGTATTTTGCCCTTCTCACTAGATAAAACTGTCTACAAGTCCTGCAATTATTGGCAGTAAAAGTGTGAAAAAGCTACCGCCCGCCTGAAGAAGTCGTTTCCTTTTAAAATTCTTTCCTTTCTTTTTAGAGGCCAATGTACGTACAATGGAACGATGTTGCTTTGCTTGTTGCTTAACTACTTCTGGCACTTGATCATTACCCTCGGTCAAATTTAAACAAAGTTCGGATATTAGATTAATGAAATCATTGTCAATACCGTGTTTGAGTATTGCCTTCCTAAGCGGAGGTTTTGAAGTGCTTAGAACTGAAAACAAATGTATATTTTCATGTAGTTTCTTCAGTGTCATGATAGCAAATAATAGGTCTTTTTAGTGTTCACGGGGAGATATACTGTAATTTCATTGTCAAAAATATCTGTGACTACACGCATATCCTCGGGTATATTTTGATTAAGATCCAATAGGATGTAGCCATTGGTTTTATATGTTGCTTTATTGTATGCTGAGAGCAGAAACTTTGGGTCTCCCGGGTAAATTTGTTTATTAAGACTTATTATCGAGCTACAATAACAAACAACTTTGTACATGACTTAATAGATACCGTTGAATGCAAGTGCTTGCATACATTTGCTCTGATGAAAAAGACTGTGTAGAACCAGAGTAACGAAAATCTGTTCATGATGAGGGCGAACAGTGAACAGTTGTAGCATTTCCTGGGACCATTGTTCAATAGATTCAGCCATATCGTCAATGATCAACGAAGAGTTTTGTTCAATAATGCTGAAAAAATCAAGTCCCTGTATGAATTGTATCTGCACCAATCCCGTCGTGGCAATTGCTTTTATTTTATCATATGACTCCAGCCAAATACTGTAACAATAGTAGACTTTTTTTAGCTTTACCAAAAACATTTTATCGCAATTTTTAATTATTTTAATTAAGAATGTTGTTTTGCCCGACAATGACGATCCAAACAGAAACGATCTGAATTGTGTTTTAAATTGATACATATTCCATTAAACAGTTCACCTAGACAACTAACTGTAGACTATGGCTGTCTACTGACTAAATAGTTTCCCTATTACTACTCCGTTCAATAATAATAATAATAATAATAATAGTAATAATAATAAGAAGACGAATAAAGAATAATATTTTATTTTATTAAACATAAAAAAGAAACAATAATTTTAAAAAATACTACATTTAAAAAAACACATTAAACATGAAAAAAAAATACACTTTTTAAATTTATTTATAATAAAAAAAATACAATATATGCATAAACACTAGAAAAAACACTTGGTTAAATGCCCTTTTTTTTTTAATTTATTTATTGAAAAATACAATATTTATTGGGATATTGCAACTTAAATAATAATATCAATATCATTTACAGTTTTTTAAATTTTGGGGTCCCCCCTCCCCCCGGGGGCGACCGCGGTGGCGACCGAGTGCGATCCGGGACGCGCCGGGTACTAGAACGCGGGGGCCCGCTGCGGCAGGCCCAGGCTAGGGCTTACCTTAAATAGTGGAAATTTTTCTGCCTTGCACACACACACACACATTGAAAATTGTTTGTGATATAGAAAAAAAGAATTCAAAAAAAAAAAACCACCCAATTACCCAAAAAAACCCTCCCACCCAATTTATACTTTTTTTTTAATGAATTGATTTCATTTGCATGGACCGAGTTGTTTTATATAATATAAACGTTAAACACGGTCTGTAATTAGATAATTAACATTTGGTATCAACACCAAACTAAACTCAAGTACATATACATTTTACGGTATAGCAGACATGGCGTTTTTCTAAACTGTAACTGTGCAGTTTTTAAATTGTAAAGAGTGAATCGCCATGACTTTCGCCCTTGGCACTAAACTACGTTCCACACAGTTTCTATACACACTCATGTCGAAATTATTTTTTACAAAGTGTGTAGGTACCCCCTTGCAAACACCACACCACTGGATATGAGATCGCTACCCGTTTCAGATTTTAGCATTAACAATTGATTTGGGGCCTGCCATTTCACTAGCTTTGGGTAGAGGGATTCGTCCCAATTAGTGTAGTCCATTCGTGAGCTAATGTACTCCCCATTTTCCAAATCATTCAATAGATTTTCAGTTTTGACTTTTAACAGGAGTGAATCAGTGTCCCCGAAATACACTTGAACTTGTCCCTCAATCGGCCACTGTACCTTGCATACATTATAATAAAATGACAACATAAGTTTCTTGGATATTTCAGTTATTGCACTTCCGCCTGCAATATTTTTATTTAATACAATGTTTCTTTTCTTGCGAGTTAGGAGCACCATATTAGAGTCTATGATTGTGAATGATGTGAAGTTTGGATCCGCAATGATTCGAGCACAATCTTTGGGGTTGGTTACAATGTCACATCGACTTCTGTGTCGTACGCTCTCGCACATTTTACCAAAAGCTGAGTTCAAAATGAGTTTATAGACTTCTTTTTCAACTTTCGTTTTCGCTTGTGAACGCTTACTGACAAAGGTGTCAATAAACGTTAGGCTTTAAAATAAAAGTAATAAAAGTAATAAAAGTAAGGCTTTTGAACAAACTGGAGGGCTCTATGAATCTTTGTGACCTTGAAACCATTGAACACCATCCATTTCAATATCACATGAAGAACGGCAATAGTCCTTTTCGCTTTGAGGTTAGCTAATGGTGTATTTTTTGAAGGTACCAACTGCATACTACCGTCTTGCACTCAAGATAAATCTTAGGGATCCAGCGAGTCCTAGCCCATTGTTTTATTCCTACGAAAGCAAGCAAATTCTTTTACCCAATCTTGGATTTCCATGGGTATTTCACCGTCAATTTAAAAAAACCATTCCTGTGCCCCATTCTCATCAACGCTAGCGATGTTGGGGAAATTCGAAGCACACGGATTGTTAAGACATTTATAATTGCCACACAGCAAACAGTAGTGAGACATTGCCGATGGGTAAAGAGAATTCATATCCGAAAAAACTGCGTCCGACTTTTCATCGGTGTGCTGTCCACTCGGATCAGTTTTCATGATACGATCCCCGTGAAAAACATACCCACCCCTCATTGATCTCTCTATAAACAGATGCTGATCCACATCGGCGATCAGACCTATTTCTTCTTTGCTGATATTAAGCATCAAGTCCATCAACAAATGAGGAGTGGAAAAATATTAGCCTAAATCCAACCTAAATTCTCCATAGACTTTATCTGTATTTTTGCAAACAATATCCGGAAGAGTGGGAACGTTACTGGTCAAGTATAATTTACAGGAACCTCATCCATTTTCACACCCGCCCTCTGCCCAAACCCTCTTAGCAAAATCGTATTCGTTAATGGTGCACTCACTCTCGGTAATAGAATTGTAAAAGCCTCCAATGGGTGGTAGTGACACCTCATCTAGCCTCGAGCCAGAGTTGTAATAGTCATGGATATTAACCCTTACACGTTAATAAATCATACATTTCATCAAAGGGGAAACGCGGTTTGAGGAGGGGGAAGCTATCAAAATTATCACTTTTCTGCACCTGAATTAATTGACTTAAAGATTTGGGGAAGAAGCTGAAAGAGTCTAAAAAACGGATTTTATTCAGTCACGTGTTATCCTTGTCAACCGTTTTCCACATGAATTCTAGCAGCAGTAGCTTCTCCGATGATTTGGGTATGATATTATATGAAAACGAACCATCTAGCCATGCGTCATCTACAACTCTACCCTTGGCAATGCAGGCCAACGCCGGAAGAACAAACTTTAAGTCGTAATTGGAATTGTGTATAAAAACAGGTACGAAATATTGTTGTCTAACGTTTAAATTGCATGACTGGTGTGCTACCCCTCTAGAGTTACTCCCTCCCGATGTAATTTCCTGCCACAAATTATCATGGTAATCATCTTCCTCCTCCCCCCATTCCCAACACCATCATCAAATTCTCCCTTGCAAACCCAACACATTTTACGATTTTTAATGGCCACTATGTCATCTGGTGATAGGAGCATAGGACGACTTGTATAACGAAGGCACAAAAATACTCCGTTCGCCGTTTTGATAAGACTGACCAATGCCGAGCGCTGGTAGTCTTCACCGTCACTCAACATCTCAACTACATCCAGAACTTGCACAGGATTATCAGAATCTCGTTGTGTGTGAGCGTAGGAGACCCCTATGGCTTCATGTATTTTAACACGATTTGAATTTGACTGATCGCTCACGTCTGTCAGTTTCGCTTCGCAGTCCAAAGCTATCTTATTGCTCTGCAGGAGCGTGTTTTAAAAATTTTAAAAACGTAAGATCACTCTATCTCCGCTTACCGTCTCCACAGCCTGGTATCCATGACGTTTACAGTGTTTCATGTGATGCTTTAACTTTAAGTCAGAGTGTCCAAAATCTTGAGAGACCTTTGGGACAGTAATAACACACACCTTTCCCCTTTTTAATCTCACATAGAATCCTTATAATATCCGTAATTGGATTGAAATGATCAACTGAATTGGATTCTTTTAGTGAAGTGTATAGAAATCACACCCAATGTTCTACTGATTCATTTGAAGGAGCTCGCACTGGAAATAATACACCCTTCTTATCGGAACGCTGACCCTCTTCAAATTATGTTTCATACTGTAACACAGTGACACCAATCTTTAAATGTGCATTAGCCCGCTCAAAAATATCTATTTCTTTTAGTGTCACGGGAAATTGAGCATTTAAACAATTAAAATCTACTTTTGGGAACTTTGAACCCTCCCTACCATTAACTGCTATTTTATCCAACTTTTTCTTAGATGCATCATCGCACAGAGGTCTGTATGCTGCAATTAAAAATGCATACTTGAAACATTGCAGCCTCGTATCGAGACAGATTCGTTGTATCCCCTTACACCCCTCTAAATCTGAATGATATTTTAATTCAATATTCCTTGCTCCCCCTCTTACAATAAAATCCCTTTTAAACCTACATATATTAACATTTAAACTTTCAATAAATAAAACCACAGATCCACTACCCCCCTCTTTATAATTTTCCCATCTTACTTTGAATACTATTAGCCCAATTTAGAAAAACCTCCCCATAATTTGATAAATGCGGGTGAATCGCCAACATGTCTGTGGGCAAGTATTTCAATTACATTTCACCTATATTTTCATTAAAAAAATAATTCTAGCGCTTTTGATGCGTTTAAACTGACCCCCACTCCCCTAACCCTCTTTTGCTGTTCAAGAATGGCTCGAATATTATCATTATATGAATTTGTAATGGCTAAGAGATTTGTTATTATAATCCCCAACACTAAAGAGTTTAAGGGGTCACCGAATTTGGTGCTGTAGACCAATGTGTGGTGCAAGGCAGAGTTGGACAGAAAAAAATCTGGAAGAGGGAGTACTGGTGTTGTTGGTGTATTACTACTAGTAATAGCTATATCATTAAGTGGAATGGATCAGGGTGACAGGGAAGTTTCAATAGAACCATCATTCCTGGTCTATTTAATCACATTGGATGGAGATGGCATGAGACAGTCGCCTCATGCATATTTCAAGGTTTTTGGGGGCAATTGGTTGAGCCATCCTGTATTGTCCTGTGATGGAATTTCATTATGAGGACCCGGTTCAGATGCACTAGTAACATCTCCTAAATGCTCACGCATAAAACTATCTGCCCACCCCGGATCCTCAAGCATGTCAATATCACAGGTTAAGTCGTCTAGGCTAGCCATTTTCTCAAATACATCATTGAGAAAACCCCTATGCCACTTCATATTCTCTAGACGTAGTGCAACTTAATCACAGAGCTCCGTTGGCGGTAAGATAATTGGTTCGGCAAATTCTGTTATTTCAAAACTCTATAATGGCGAGGGTGCTTTATAATTAATCTAGAGGAAAAAAGTTTAATTTTTTATGTAAAACAACCCTTATTTTTATAAAGTTGATAAACTATGTCAATTTTTCATAGTCATTGTCCCACCACCTGAAGAATTAAAAGAAGAAGAAAAAAAAGTTACATTGCCATATATCTTTCATAATGACAAATGAACATGTTAAAAATATATTTTTTTTTTAGTCAAAAAAATGTAGTCATTCTTAGAGGATAAGTTAGAGCAAGAGAATAATATATAAAACTAATGTTTTTATTCCAAAATTTTTCAGAATAAAAACGCAAAATAGGGATCCAACTCTAGTGCTTGTCCCTTTTGATTATAACTCTCAATAAAATCCGACCATGATTCAACCGATGTAGTATGTTGTATGAACCCTTTTTTCAGCTTTGGTTAATGGACACGAAGCCCATACATCGGTTGCTGGTGTTGGTGTAACTTTCTTGACAATCCAAATTTTCCTATGTCCTTTGGCAACGGATTTGTTTGAAGTGCTGGACGTAGTTGACCTGGACTAAATAAATCATTGTAAGAGAGAAGAACTTTTTTTTCTCCTTCCATATCAACAATTAAAGTACAATTAAAATGTTGGATGGTCCTTTTTAGAGCCCCCGGGGAGGACCTTTGGGAACCGGGAGCTTCCTTCGGGGTAGGAGGATCGAAGCCCTTTCAAGTTGCAGTATCGGATTTCACAACACTGTTCAAATAGAACTTGTGTATTATAACGACCCTAGAGTTTCAGCCTCAAATTCTTTTCGAAAACATCTTTTAAAATGTCCCTAACTGTTTCGTCGAAATAATTGCTTGAAATGACCAAAAACGGTTTCGCCTAAATAATGTTTTTTGACATCACTGCGATGACATATTTGGAAATTATTAAAAAAACCTTTTTTACTGTATAAAAATGTTATCAAATATAAACATCATGTAACATGAAATCCTGCTTTGCAAGGATCGACTAATATTGTAATTATAGCCTTAAGATTAAAAATTCAGGCATGCCGATCGGTTTTCTGATAAAAGGCAGATAGACACAAAAGCTTAGTGCGAAAACATATACCAGTTAAAAAATGATTGTTCAATTGTCAAGTGTGAAATAGTGATTTGTTTATATAGTTAGTTTGTTTAAAGAAATATTGGATTATTACATTAGAAAACATCTTGCTTAGAAGAGAAGTTACAGGTAAGGTTTTATAGAAATGCATGAGAAGCTATTTGCTACTTCAGTGCTATAACCATTCCTTCATTTGTTGCTAATTTGGTTAATGAGAAATAATGAAATAGGATCATTATAGAATAGCTTAGAAACAAATTTAAATTTCACTCATCAAAAGTTATGTACTTTAGAAGATTTACCTTATTTTTGAAAATAGGGAGAGAAAAAAAATTATATATATACTTACAAATTCTGACTGGGCTTCTACACCTGAAGTCCCTGGAAAGCATGAAGGGGGTCAACCTCACGATCTTAAGTAGACTGGGCTGAGGCATTGAGAAGCCGCCCACTCTCTTTTCAATTTCCTCCCAGGTTGCGTAGAGGTTTGCGCAGAGCTAACACTGGCGTGAGAGGCTCCTGGCATTAAAAATTGCGTGGTCATTGGCTGGTCCAGAGCATGTATAATTGAACCAGTATATTTTATGATGGAAGGTCTTGCAGCTTGCATCAGCGGCTTCGTTCCATCTTGCTCTCTTTTTAGAGGGAGGGTAATTGTACGAATCCTCTTCCTTAAAAAGAAGGCAAAATTTAGCTTGAAAAAAACAATATCGTATTACTATTTGGTTGGATAAACGCTTAAGAGGTCAAATTTTGCCTTCCTCTTGCTTAAAGGCAAAAAGTTTATTGATCATTAAGGCGTGATGTGCGTAATGGCTTAAAGGTGCTCCTATTATTAATTTCTTTACCCTCCTTCTTCTTACTGCTAAATATTACCGACAATTTTATTTTCTTCATCGGTTTATTTTTGTAGAGGCTTGTTTTAAAACCCTTTATTATACTTGAGTTGTTTTTTATTGTTAGGTATTTTTAACACAATGTATATTCAAACCATGATATTATTTACATATTTTTAAGGTCAAGAGATAATTGGCCTATTATAGCTATAGCCGTTTTATATATAGCCCGTTGCAGCCATTATGAGAGAAGCCAAGAGTAACTTGTAAATTATACACTATTTAATTATACCATAGACGTGAAGTGTATATTCTTCGATTAATTCCACTTTGATATATATACTTGATGCATCTCGGTTAGTTTCAGTTAAAATTTATATGTGCCTCAATGAATTTACTATATTTTGGACTTTCAAAAGACTATTTTGCGACACTAAAAACTTTTCGTTAATAACATACTGCTAATTATGATATTATGAATAACATATGATTAAGCAGGCTTTGGCCAAATCAAGCGCTGTACTTGGCTTAATGGTGTGTAAAATTATTAATAATCGCAGCTGGCTTTTGCATTTTAACATTGGCAAAACATCAGTAATATTTTCCTTTTGTGTTTCTTTGTTTGTTCAGGTTTCGAAGAGTTAAATATTTTGTATCTTAACCCGGTAAGAAGTAACCATCTTTCGGCTGCTACTCCGCTCGTCATAAAGAGCTTGCCTCTTCACGACTAGCCAATCAAGAGAATCTTCCTTCTGGCTGTAATGCTTCCAAATGCTTGCGTACCCGGTTCTCAATTTTCGTCTCTTTGATGCAAATTATTCTTTTGTAGTGAAATTAAGTTAAAGTTCAAAAAACAGACATTTTCGTTCGCACAAGTTTCATTATCATTCTTGATTGTTTAAAAATTGTTACTTAAGCTACAGTCTCGCTATCCAGTCACGAAACAAGAAGGGGTATATTTGCTAGAACTCTTGATTTGGAAATTTTCATAAACAGGGGTGTTTTCCTCTTCTTACCCATGGTGAAGTTATTTATTTAGTCTCGCGGCTGGTCAACTCTGTCAATATGGGGCGTGCAGTTTGTTTAAGTTGGTTCACCTTTTAATGGTTCCTTATATGCACTTTGGATTAAGAAATTTATTTGTGCGGTTTTAATTTTCTTTTATTATATTAAATTTGTTATTTCATGCTTTTTGTATTTTTTTAATCTAGCTTTCGCATAAATTTAAGTGTTTATTTTTAATAGTTAAAAATTTTCTTGTACCTGTTTTTTTTTTTTTTCAAGGGTGAGTTAACGGGCCAAAAAATTTTACTTAGATAACACAAATTTCAATGTATTTTAAGCCATGGGGGTTATTTGTTTTTTCTATGCGTTAATTCTTTTGTGAATAAGAATGTGTGGCGCTTCTGTCTGCATGTCTTTATAACAGTATTAACTATTCAACGGTATTTCATTTTGTTATTTGGGGTTAATTGTTACTGCTCTGTCTTAAGGTCTCGGGAGCTTTTGCCCTCTTATTTATTTGGTTTAGGTTTACAATGACTTGAAGGTAGTTCCTTTTAAGGTTGTTTTTATATTACGTTATGACTCTAATATGTTTCAAAATGGAGGGCTCGGTCAAGTTCACCTGTTGTGTGTATGTTTAATTTATATTTTACCCCTTAAGTACACGTTTTTACTATACTAGCGCTTGTTTGTGGTTCTTTGTCAGGGGCTAATTCCCCACTGAAATTTGAATTTACTAGTAAAACGTTTTTTTACTATTTTTTTTGGAAATAAAGAATGAAAGTGTACTCACATTGAAAATTGACGAATCCATTGTTTTCAAAGTTAATAATATGTAGTGTACTATAAACAATGTGTTAAAACATAATGAAAATTGGAATATAGTGTATGAACATTTTATAGGGTTTTTGCTTGAGTACATTATACGTTACCAAGTTTAAAAAAAAAAACCTACTAATCAAGTTACTATATATGGAGTAACCGCCGCTCTCTCTCTGATTGACCCCCAAAAAATGGGTGTCACCTTAGAAACCCGTCTGGTAAGGCATGTAATCAAACTCTCAAAACATGCTTGAGTACATTATACATTGCCAAGTTTTAAAAAAACCTACTAATCAAGTTACTGTATATGGAGTAACCACCGCTCTCTCTCTGATTGACCCCAAAAAAATGGGTGTTACCTTAGAAACCCGTCTGGTAAGGCATGTACCGTTCGTAGTAATAGGTGACTGACCCTGGTAAGTCATATTACGCAATCACTCGTGATATCCATAGGTGACTGCCCCTTGGTAAGTTATATTACGCAATCACCCGTGATATCTATTAATGCTTTACTACTGACTTTAAAACTTAAAACAAACAGAAATTGTTCCGTATATGAAAGGGGCAGTCCTCTCCTCAACACCTCGCTCTGTACGCTAGTTTGTTATTGGTTTAAAAATAGAGAGTTCTGACAAAGAGTCAAAATTTATCGTAAAGAGCAAGGCGTTGAGTAGGGGGCATCCGCTTTCATATACGGAATAATTTCTGATCGCTTTAAGTTTTAATGTTGCTCTTAACTTTCAGATTAAAAAAAAACTTTTATTTCATTTAATTTCTGAACGTTTTTCAACTAATGCAGGTTTGAATTTGGATCACCGTACATGAAAAATTAAACGGAATTTTAAATGTAAAATTTTCAGATTTATTCCGTATGTGAAGGGTTACCCCACCTCAATATCTTGCTCTTTGCGCTTACGCTGTTAGCACTTTTAAAATGACGCTTCCTATTCTAATTAAACGCTCCGTGTTTTAGTAACCGCTCGTAAAAATTGTGACAAACGGTCAAACTTTAGCATATAGAGCAAGGTATTGACGAAGGGGCAACCGGTCATATATGGAATAATTTTTGTTTGTTTCGGGTTTTAATGTTGCTCCTTATTTTCAGTACAAAAAACTTGTATTATTTAATATCTGATCGTATTTCAAATAATGCCTGTAAATCTGGCTCACACTCCATGAAATATACCCTTCCCTCGCGGAAAGCTCCTCCAAGGAAATTTTATCCAACGTAAAGTGCACCCCCTATCAAATTCCCCCTAGACAGTTCCATCCTCGCTGAGAATCCCCTCGCCATGTAAGATTGCTTGCGGATGATTCACCCTGAAAAATCCACCTTAGCATTTTTTCATTTGAACAAGACTAATCTCTAATTTTAATAGCCCTCGGATAATTCCCCCGGAACATCTCCACGTGTAAAATTTGGCAAAGAGAATGTAAGAGAATTAAAAAGAATTTCAAATACTAATTCTCTCAAATAGTCTGTCAAATCATCCTTTTACGTCATTGTAACATTTCCCCTGAAAAACTCATCCCCTGGAAAATTTCCCTCCTTAAGGAAGATTCTCCCTATAGAAATCCACCGCTAGAACAACCCCACCCCAGAAAAATGGCTGTATGCTTCCCAATAACCAATAATATACGTAAACAACGGGCAAATTTCATAACTTACAGGCCTCGCCCCCAGGACTATGGGGGAGGGGGGGGTGATCTTACACCTAAATACATAGTTTTTTTTTCTTTTAACTATACTGAACAAAATGATTATCTCAAAATTTTTCATCAGATACCTTTGGGGAAAAGATGGGCATGGGAGGGGACCAAGTTGCCCCCCCCCCAATCTTTTTGGTCACTTAAAAAGGACACTAGAGCTTTTAATTTCCGTTCAGATGCACCCACTTCCGATCTTCTAGGAACATTATTTCGGTACGACCAGCCCTGAAAAAAAAAACAAATAAACACACACATGTGATGTCTTCTGGAAGAAATAGCAAAATTCCACATTTTTGTATATAGGAGCTTGAAACTTCTACAGTAGGGTACATGGTACGCTGAATATGACGGCGTGATTTTCGTGATTCGTGAGGATTCCTTGAATTTGAGTGGTGTTTCCCCCCTGCTTCAAAACTCGGGTAAATTTTCTCGGACTCTTAAATTTTGATAAGTAACACTAAACTTTATGAATTTTACATATTTGGAACAAGCTGATTCTTTTGATATATCCACCGGTATTAAAATTCTGTATTTTAGAGTTTCAGTTATTATTGAGCCGAGTGGCCCCTTACTTATTGTTTGTTACAACGAACTATTTGAAATATGTATTTTTCACATTTTTTAGTCAGGCAAGGTCGATACAGTATTCAGCTTCTCTGAACTAAATCAATATATCTAAAAAAAAGGTTTTCCCAGTCTTAATTGTTTTATTCAAATCTGTTTTCACAAGCAACTTTCTTTTATAGTAGTTCATATTGCATTGTTTTAAAGCCTGTATTTTGACTCAATTGTGTTGTAGGAGCAATATTTTCGTTTTATCCGGCTTTTTTACCTTCTCCTTTCAGTTTTAGTTTTTATAAAAAAAGTAGTAAAGGTCTGTATTCTTCCGTTTTCAAACAGTTCGTTTCAAACGGTTCGTGGTAACGAACTGTAAGTCAGGAGCGACCCGGCTCAATAGTAACCGAAACTCTAAAACGGAATTATGATACCAATAGATACATCAAAAGAATCAGACTTTTATGCTTGTTTCAAATATATAAGTTTCATCAAGTTTAGTCTTACCCATCAAAAGTGACGCGCCTGAGAAAAGTTGCCTTATTTTCGAAAGAAGGGGGAAACAACCCCTTAATGTCTTGGAACTTTAGTGAAAAACATACCATCAGATTCAGCGTATCAGAAAACCTTACTATAGAAGTTTAAAGCTCCTATCTACAAAAATGTGGAACTTTTGTATTTTTTGCCTGAAGAAAGATCACGGATGCGTTTTTATTTATTTTTTTTTTCCAGGGATGATCGTATCGATTCCCTGAAAACATCAAAATTCGAAAGTTTATTTCAAGGTAAAGCCCATATCTCGTTACTTAATATATTTTTAGGATTTTTTGTTTTTTACCAGAATTTACCTTGGATGGGAGCTTCACACTACCGAACATTTCCAAGCTCCAACTATTTGGGGAAGCTGCACCGATTTTTTTTAACGCATAAGCCAAAAATGTGTGCGAAAAATACAGCTGTGCAAAATAGTGATATATTACAATATTCTAGGGTAGAATTTACCGTAGAATCCAAATATCAACTTTAATTTTTAGCCAATTCCTAACTTATTTTGTTATATGCTAACTACTTATTTGTAGGCCTAGCATTTATTTAAATGGTATTGCAAGACATGTTGTATGCCAAATTTTGGCGCCGAGTCTAACAGTAGTGTTAACTTGGTCATCATGTTTCAACTTTAGTTGCTATATGCTATTTAATTTGCTATAACCTCTGATTTTCTTGCAAATATAGTTATAAATCCAGATTATAATGAACCTACGAAGCTTTACAAGGTAGTAAATGGACACAGAAGAACCATGCTCGATAGAAGCTGAAAGCCGAAACCGCTAACATGATTAAAAAGAGTGTTTATTATTGTAAGTACTGTACATCTATATAAAAATACTTGTGTTGAAACTAAATGAGTAAAGACACAAGTAAAGCCTGTCAAAATACAATTCCCGCACATCCCAGCGGTTTTCCCTAACGTACGAATAAAACCCCCCTAATCCTCGTCTGAATTGTAACTGTCGGCACCATATCGCCCACCACATGAGCAAAGAACGTCGCTTAGCTTTATTCCCAAACAAGGGCACTTTTTACCGCACACATTTTTACAGTTGAAGATGGAGATGAAGTGTTTCCTTGTTGACAGATGGAGGCCAGGGAGTCAGTGCTGAAGTCACTGGACTGACTCCTAAAATATCCTGATGGGTCCAGTCAAATTCATGTGGGCTGAAGACATAGGGCTTAAGAATCACAGCCTGAAAAATAATGCTTGACTGAATTATAGCTCTCTTGACGTGATATATGAAAGACCATCTGTTGGGGGCAAACTATTCAAGTTCTTTTTTATGGGAAATAAATGAATTCGAAAGTCATTGTTATTCGGACTCTTTTTTGCTATATACCTATACAGCGAATTTCGTACAGATACGCAACATTTTGGGCTAGTACATAATGATGTATCGCATATCACTCCTCTCTTTCAGTGTAAGATCAGCAATTTCTTGAATGAGCTGTGATTTAACAGCAGATGCAGCAAATGTTTTTTTCATTCTCCGAGAAGAAAAAACTGACCAAATGCAATCCAATTGCAAACTGACCAAACGACCAAATTTTTTTCTTCGAGAAAAAAAAAACATCCACTAATGCAATGCAGCAGCCCTATTGACTCTTTAAAGCCCAGGGGGTTCTGTTTACAATTTTATGGATCGGAAAGACTTTGTCATGGAACTGAACGTAGAGCTCGGGTTCATAGCCCGGGTCACACCTGCAGAGAAATATTTCGCGATAGTTTTGTAATAGAATGACCACACTGTCTGTATCATTTGCTTCAACAGTTACTTGGGAAATCCGTTTCTGTAGCATGCGGCAATATAGAGACCCACACGCGTGTTTGCTTCTTCATGTGTGCTGTACAAGGTAGCTTTGTAGTCCGGGTTCAGATCTAAAGTAATTTTTGGATGGGACCAGTTTTAGCACCTTTATTCTGTCACTGAATCCACTAGAGAGGTAAACGGTAAATCTTAATTCAAAAAGACAGACATGGCTCCACAATTGAATAATACATTCGTTAAGTTTTGGCTTACTCTCTGACTGCATAAGCAAGATATCCCAGTTTTCTATCACCATGCTCTTCTTAACGGTAAAACTCTTCCTCACTGTATTTCCTCTCCACTCACGACATCCACTAATGTTCTTTTAGAACAATAGGACGCCCGGAGATGTTTACAAGGCCAAACACTCCGACATACCGATCATCTACAATATGCAGCTTGGTTGTAGATTTTGGGAGTCAATTTAATAGCCTTGCAAGGATTCGTTTCGAAAATGCCTCAACGGTTTCAGTTTAACGGCATGAATTCTACCACCACACTAGTTCCCATGACCATGATAATCGGTACTTCGCTAGGCCACCTTCCTAAGCTTGCAGAGGTGTGAATGAACTCGAGAAAACTTGACTTCGTGCCCAATCGAAGTTTAATACATTCCCTAGCTCCTGCTTCAAATATTACTGGGGCCTAGCGCTAAAGTTCGTGTGGCATGATATTACTTAGCATTTCACGCGTAGAGCTTTGACTAGTGCCAACAGTAACCAAAATCCTTTTAACAGCTTCCAATTCAGCACGAACGCTGCCACCGGTCTTGGTTGTAGAACTTTTGGCCTGTTTTGTTTCGCAATCCATAGTCTTTACTTTAACCCTGGAAAAGGGGTTCGGCTTTCCATCGAAGTATGCTTCCAATGTTTTTTCAACCACTAGCACGTGTACTCAGGAGGCTCTTTGCCAGTGCCTTATCAGGAACTTGATTTGAAATAATATTCACCAGTGATTCCTTATTCCATGTAAACGGATCAAGATAGTCTTTGACAACAAAGACCACATTACTGACAAGCTTTTATTGGTGCGTCTCAAAGGTTCCATAATTGCTTCCTTTACCCATGCTCTGTCATATTCCATTTCAAATTCACTCATGCTCTCAATTACGGCAACTCGACAAAGGGCAGAGAAAACCTCAGCTCAGAATGATATGGTGGTAGTCCACTTGACAACTGCCATTGTGCTCAGTGTGATTCCCTTTATTCTTCCTTTTTGTTTTGATTCAAGGTTGAGTCTGGATTCCAGTGTATGATCTGAGGAACCACAATTCATCTTGCATTTTTTCCGCTTCACGTTGAATAGTCCTTTGACAAAAATATCATGCAAGCTAGGTGGCAATTTTTTCATGTCACTAAAATACTGGAGTAGGCATGCAGTACATTTATAATGCCCGGCGGCTGTCACATACGGAAACATGAGGCTTGCACCAATAATATGACCTTCCCAGTCTCCTGTACGTGCTGCCATCAGGAACTGGAGAAGAGTCAGCACAAGATTCACATAGCCTACTCCATCCACAGCTTCGTTGTAAGGTTTTTGTCTCGTGACTTGTTGAACTGGTTCATCAAAGGCTTAATAGATTCCAAGTGTTTTCTAGGTTGTCGAATAACGCAGAAAAAAGTCTGACAGCTCTTCAAAATTACTTGCTTCTTCGTCTGATTCAATGTACTGTTCAAGAACATTCCAATATACTTTGTACAAGGCCTCTTTCTACGATGATGTGAGCCTGCATACGTCTGTAATAGGGTCTTCCAGTCATGGCTTTTTTCGCAGCTCCAGGGAGTAAGATGCCAGCCTTACTAAAGATTTCTTCAAGCCCCGAGCCTTTCATGAGGTACCCAATTGCACCAAGGAAGTTCATACACAGATGCAATCCATCCATTCTTGGAATAATGTCACTGAATGCTTCAGGTTGTTTCTTTTTAAATGCAATAATGATCTCGTAGATAGCTAGGTCACACGTTATGACAGTATGAGGTAACTTCAGCGCGTAAGCTGTACGATGCATAATGTTTATTGCCACTTCAACAACTGCTGGATTAGATGGAGGACTTGGTATGACTGGCAAGCATCTGATACGAGCAAAAGGTATCACTTCACTCTCTATCTGGCTTGCATAAAATAATTTGAAACTGGGCAATTCTGCGCTGGAGTCAATAACAGTGGCGTCGATAAGTTTGATTGGAGTAAACCGACAGAGTGCCTAGCCCACAAATATGGGCTGAATTAGAACGTCACTAAAGTCACTAATATCTCTGAGAGTGAGTTTTGACTCTCAAAGGACTGTATTTCTTTTCAGAAATATTTTGCCAAATTTACCGAACAAGGTAAATTAAGTAATCTGTCTCTGGTACGATAAATATAAAAAACAAGTTTTTTTTTAAACAAAAGTAAGGAGCGACATTAAAACTTCAAACGAACAGAACTTATTCCGTATATGAAGGAAATTGCCTCCTCCTCACGACCTTGATCTTTACGCTAAAGTGTTTTAGTACTTTTGAAAAAAGCTTTTCATTGTTCCAATTAAACGAACATAGTGTCTCTGTACCAATTAAACGAACATTGTGTTTCAGAAGTCATTATTAAATAATTACCAGAAAATTTAAACTTTAGTGTAAAGAGCGAGGTGTTGAGGAGGAGGCAACCCCCTTCATATACGGAATAATTTCTGTTCGTTTTAAGTTTTAGTGTCACTCCTTACTTTCTTTTAAAAAAAATTGTTTTTATATTTAATTTGTTAATGTTTTTGAATAAATGCAGGTTTTGAAATTGGCTAACCGTATATGAATAATTGAAAAGAAATTTGAATATCAATTTTATTTTTTTTTGGCTAAATTTTTTTCTCAAAATTTTAATCGTACAAATTTGAGAAAAAAATGGCGGGAAGGGTGCATAATTTCCCTACAATTTTTGGGGTTCCTGAAAAAGGGTACTAGAACTTTTAATTTTATTAACGAACGTTTTTATTAGTAATAAATATACATAACTTACGAATTATCTCCCAATCCTTTAAGAACGACTTCTTAAACACTATCTTCGTTTAATTGGAACAATGTGAAGTTTTTTTTTCATTATAATGCTGAATCAGCATAATAAGCCCGTTCTTTTTTAAAGTTTCCGTTTCATCAAAATTCCGTTTTTTAAAGTTTCGATTACTGTTGAGCCGTATCACTTGTTTTTTTATTGTTTTTTTATTACGTATATGTTATTACATATATGAGGGATTCGCCCCCTAGTCAATACCTCGCTCTTTACGCTAAAGTTCAAATTTTTTTCGAATCACAACCCCTGAATCACAAAGGCCGTTTAATAAGAATAAATAGCTTTTTTGAAAGTACTAGGAAAACTTTATCGTGAAGAGCGAGGTCTTTACTAGAGGGCAAACCCCTTCATATACGTAATAATTTCAGTCGTTTTACGTTTTAATGTTGCTTCTTACTTTCAGTTGAAAAAACATGTTTTTTATTTAATTTCTGATCGTTTTTTAGATAATGCTGGGATATCCGTTGCCCCTAAATAGATATGTCCCTTCCCCCAAGACAAATTCCTCCATGGAAATATTATCCCACATAACCCCCTCCTTCGACCCCCTCCCTCCCCCGGCCACCAGAAAAAAATCCCTCCTTAAAATGTCCGTATACTTCCCAATAACCAATGCTATATATAAACAATGGGCAAAGTTCATAACTTGCAACCCTTCCCCCGGGAACTCTGGGGGATTAAGTCATCCTTAAACACATATTTATTAGATTTTCGGCTATGCTGAACAAAATGGCAATCTCAAAATTTTGATTGGGTGACCTCGGAAAAAATGAGCGTGGGAGGGGGCCAAGTCGCCCTGCAACTTTTTGGTCACTTAAAAAGGGCACTAGAACTTTTAATTTCTGTTCGAATGATTCCTCTCACGATATTCTAGGACTACTGGATCGATACGATCACCCCTGAAAAAAAAATAAATAAACACGCATCCGTGATCTCTCTTCTGGCAAAAAAAATACAAAATTCCACATTTTTGCAGATAGAAGCTTGAAACTTCTACAGTAGGGTTTTCTGTTACGGCGAATCTGATGAAGATTCATGAAGATTCTATCACTTTTTAGGGGTGTTCCCCCTTTTTTCGAAAATAACGAAATTTTTCTCAGGCTCGTAACTTTTGATGGGTAAGACTAAACTTGACGAAACTTATATATTTGAAATAAGCATACAAATCCAATTCTTTTGACGTATCTACTGGTATCTAAAATTCCGTTTTCTAGAGTTTTGGTTACTATTGAGCCGGGTCGCTCCTTACTTACAGTTCGCTACCACGAAATCTTTGATCGCATCTCACTACTGGGGCCTTCGATTCGTTTTTGGTTGCAGAACTTGCACATGGCTGCACGACAATCATGGTTGTTATGTGAGATGATTTACCATGTTCTGTGTCTTCCTATTAAAAAAAAAAATGTCAGCCTGCATGGAGGAAGTGTTCAGATCAAGGGCATAATTTGGCGAAAAACTCGGAGGCAAAACAAAGGCGTTTTTTCGGGTCATTAGCTATGCTTAAAAAGGTCCAAGTTTGGTGACGGACCTTCTTAGATAATTTTTTCGCAACTAGCTGTCATAATTTTGACAAATCAATTTGTTTCTCGTGGATTTTATCACTTTTCAGGGGTGACTGCCCTCCCACCCTGGAGGGAGGAGAGGCAAATAACGCCTCTGGGTTAGGTTTTGGCATTGTAGATTTAACTCTGTCTCCTTATAATTTCAACTTTAACATTTTCATCAGGTCAAAAACGATTCATAAGTCCTTTTCACTGAATTTCAAAATAGCAAACTGTGTTACTTGCCGATACTCAGTTCCTGCATCTGTCCACTTAGTAACCTTGAGAGAACAGGAAATCGATGACCTGCCTAACCTCTTGACCTTGCAAAAGCTAGTTTAGTTACAAATGTCCAGTCCTTACAACCAGTACCTTGCCATCCCAATGTGCGGCATCAGTTGCGTCCCTATGAGATTACCCATTTTGAAAATCTGATATAATAATTGTTTTGATATATATCAGATACAATTCGGATAATGAATCTAATACAAAGACTGGTTCCTGATTTACAGCGTGTATAAACATAGTTATGACTCGGTGTAATTAAAACTGCACTTAAGTCTTCCCTATGCTTCACTTAGTCCTCCTCATCACAAACAATAACTTTTTATCAGGAATGTAGACCAGTAGCACCTTTTTTCAACCAGAAACATGCAATGATTTTCAGTCTTCATGATTGGAAGCAAAAAGTGGACCTGTGGACTTAAAAATCCCTCTCCTCTGCTGCCAACTTCTTAACCAAAAGGTGGGCGTTTGCACATTGCTAGAATCTAAGTTACACGGTCATTTCTAGTCTGTTTTGCTTGGGACATTAAGTAAGTCTGTGGAAACTTATATACAGATCCCCTTCCCCCGACCACCTAATCGATAACTTTCAAGCTGAAATTTGGGCACGTTGCAGCTGGGCTAAAGCTGATCTATTTAAATATTTTCAATATTGACGGTATAAAGCAGGTCTGTGAC